>NC_089796.1:51072898-51115398 GCF_040412425.1 Macrobrachium rosenbergii
TGTTACACCCTGTATATATATATATATATATATATATATATATATATATATATATATATATATATATATATAAATTCTTTAGCTTTTTCTAATAGCTACAATGACTTATTAACTTCTCGAGTTCTTCACACTTTGTGAATACGCTTGTCGCTACATAGACTTGAATCCGAGATTCGAATCAATTGAAGAATAATAATTTTGCTTTTAGTGAAATACCGAACGAAGCGGAGGGCTGCAGATACTCTGCATGAACAGAGAGCTCTGGTATAGAGATTTTTTTTGCGCATTCTTATTCAGCGTTACTGTAAGATAAACATGTATAGGCATTCTGTTAGAAATTCCCTCCCTTTTATATGAGAGATAAGACACGATTTAGCCCTTTTTGGTTTTGTTTTTCAGTGAGGGTCGTATTTTCTTACCAATGACCCTTAATTAACTTGTTGTGTTAAAAACAAATGGAACCTTGCCTTTATGCCTGAGCAACCATTGCATATTTCATGGGTGGCAATTGCTGCGTAATCAAATCTGTCATTACGGTGTTGAAATCCTCGTGATCTGTTATATTTTTGTTCCATGGACTCTTGGTAATAGTGTCCATCGACCTCTAGTGGCAGTTTCAGAACGTGATTAACTGAATAATTCTAAACGTGCCTTGTTCAAAATACCTGCTGATCTCTCATTTTTCATTATGGTTCCACTCATAGGTTGTTATCACATAATTCATCGTCTCTGTCCAGAATTTCCCTAAAATCTATGGTATATATCTATAGTTTAAGGGTTTCTTTTCTACATCTTTCCTTTGTGATAAGTACGGTCAATGAACACTGCTCCCCATCACTGATAAGTACGGTCTATGAACACTGCTCCCCATCACCTATTTTGTATGGCTTATGAAATATTACCATAGTACTGCATACTAGCCTCGCCTCATGTAGGAAGCGCTTGTCAGGCTCATTTGATGTTCTTTGAAATATTTCAATACTTGCACTAAATGGCAGAAGCCTTCTTTCACCGAAAGCGAGAAAAGTCAAAGAAAATCTACGAGGAACAACAACATTCATGACCTGAGCTCACGCAGGCTGGAAAATGAGTGGAAGGCATCAGCGATGTCGAGACCCCGCTGGAAAAGCCAAGATCAGCAGTGACATCAATTCAACATCGATCTCTGAACTCATTGTATTCTGGATGCAGTTACTCAGCCCAGTTACAGCCTTTAGCTATTGCCCAGCTTTCTTCCATTCAGTCAGAGTTACACCTCTACTTTTATTCTCTTTCTTACTTGAAAGTGATGAAGTCACACAAAACAGCACCTTTTACTTCAAAATAGTTTAAGGAACAGCCTGCACAGGTCAGTTCTCAGGGTGCTGATTCTCACTCGTATCTGCTGCAATAGATTTACCAGTATTTTTCGTTTAAGACCAGATTGTGGGAATGGGAACTATAATTCCAAGTCCTAGCATGAGCATAGTGTGGCAAAAATTTCCAGTCCTCTGATTGACATTGCACATGGGCGATCTACAATTATTTTGCCATGTTATCACTTTTGGCTTCATGTCAAACTATCCCAGTCCAATCGAGTTTTCTTCCTTTTTTTACATAGCTCTTCTAGCACTTTAACCATACTTCCTCTAATTGGTGCTGTTTACCTCAAACTTTGTCACTTCATATAACCGCACATACTCGTTTACTAACACCATCAGTTATTGGACTTCGTTTTTACATGGGTTTTCATTGCAAAAATGGATTCGTGACTCTGACAAAGAAATGCACTGGTGTACAAAAACCAAACAAGATCATCAAAGGCCATACTTTTCGCACTCAGACATTAAAATCAATATACTAAATCCAGTTTCCCCAAAGGACGCATTTACAGATTCTGAATTGTATGTACCATACTTCAGACTAATTCCTAAGTAAGCATGCCTGCCCTGTCCCTCTCTAATCACGTTGTTGACCTTCTCCCAATCATAAGGCTTGTGTAGCGGGTGGAGCCAGATGTCAAAGGGAAATATATACGTTCACAGGATCCTGTTTCGTATCCGACACCGGTGCTGATATTGCATCATTAAGAAATTTGTAATGATCAGCCTGAAGGCAACATCTTCCTTTCCTAAGTACAATCACACATCCTCCATCTTCGCTGGGGATTTTGCTACTAATTTACATTGACCTATCTACTTGCAGGTACATACCTTCTTGACCTGGGTTTGATTTTAAGCTTTAAATGGATACTAGATTTTAGTCTGCAATGTTTTCAGAGGAATAGCACAGACTTTTTAACTTGGTTAGCTTAATGGAATTTAGCTTACAATTCAGCTGCTTGACTGAGCGACATAAGCCTAAAAGTATGCAAAGAGAAATAAGGAAGTGATATGCAAAAGTAAAGAAACACAAGATGGACGTACTATTCCTATAACTACTGAAAGTCTGTTATTCCAGCTTATAAATATTTGAGTAGCGTTCAGCGGAGGAGTCCTTATATAAGCAGAGGCTAATAGTTGTCAGAGATGCTTCATTTCCACCAACCAAATCACCTTGCACAATTTTATTCTGTAGCGTGAGACAGTTTTAGTCTGTGATCACTTTGGGGGTGTTGTGTGTTACACTGATATATACAACAGTATAATAATCATTGGTACAAGACCTGATCCTCCCTGTCAGCACCATAGGCAGATATATATTAATACAGTGATGGTATTATCAGTGGCCTCATCATATTTAAGTTAAGGTAAGGTGTAAGTAGCACTCAGTAAAAAGTTTCGGGAGAAATGAATTTTGCATTAAGATAAAGAAAACTATTCTTTAAAATCAAAAGAACAAATGAGACCTTTCATCTCTATCTTTATGTGACTGAAATGGCTAAAAGTGTGCAGCCTCTAGACTATAATACTTAATACATATTAAACTACCTAACAGAACCAAATATTTGATTTATAATAATGAAGACAGTTAACATCAAGGTAATGTCAATGGTCTCTTTACATGAAGCAAGGGGGCAGGCCAGCTCTCCAGAATCCTTTGCAATGAAACAACTAAACCAAGAAAGGGACTTTTTTTCTTCTGTGAATGAATTTATGAACTACAAATCTTAGATTTGAAGTAAATAACTCCTTTAGAGAAAAAAAGCTTTGCCCTTTTGATCAATAAAACTTTCAACATATTAAGGTAAGATAGCCATTAATTTACTAAGGGTATAAAGACTCTGGCAGGTTTTTTCCTCAAAATTCAGAACGACTAAACACAGATGTCTTACTTGTTCTGCCATCAAAGTCTCAAGCCCTACGAATGGCCCTTATGGATATCAACTGATGTATTAAGCTGGCCCTATGCCCGCACGAACCATTGCTCCTTGATTATGGAATAATCCGTGTAGTAGTTACACAGCTCGCCTACTGGGCTTCTTCAATCGATCGTATGAAAATGACTTAAAGAAAGCGAACATAAAACAAGAACATCAAGAGTTGTTTGTGTGGCTGGTAAACGCCCTTCACCACTAGTTTTTTCCACAGGTTAAACGTTTATGTCTCTCTGTCTTACCAAGGTCCTGTATTAACTTTAATTTACCGGTTATTAACCTATCAACAGCTCTTGTTTAAGACTATGATAAAATTTATAGTAATAGAGGCAAGCAGCACATAATCATGTGTACAGTAGAAATAAATGACTACCTCTCATTGGGATCATATCCAGGACTGAATGAGCCACATAGGGCCAAAAGTTCGTAGGAACCTGATTAGTTGGGCAGTACCACAGGAGTTGCCTGCCCAACTTCCCGACCCACCAGCAACTCAAGAGGGTTGGGGAATGAGATATTCAACTCGCCGGAATGGGAGAGGCGGGCAGAGTGCTCGGGTAATCCCTTCGGTAGTGTGCGGCCCCTTAGGTTCCAACTGTTTAATATCCGCTGAGGCTCATTTTGTAATGCCCTTCGCCTTCGCTATCACTCGAGAGTCCCCCTGGCTTTGAGTCCTATGTGAGGCAGAAACTGACTTATAACAGTGGCCATGTGTTAGCTCACCTCGACACAAACACAGACTTTTAAATGGTGTTTTAAAAGGTTCACACCTCACTTATGACATGCCCTGTACCCACGAACTTTTACAAATGCGTTTTGGTTAGGAAAGCCTTAAAAAACTGCGTAAAGAACGAATAGGCAAAAAAATTTATCATATGCAAAAATGATAAATGACCTGTCAAAACCTGTCTAGTCATATTTCATATTTCGAAAACGTGAATCAAGAACGAGTCTTATCTTGTTATTTTCTGACTTTTCTCTGACTCATATGAAAACCAAACGAAGCTTCCGATATTAGGGTGAAGCACCAACATTCAGCAACTTACAAATCTACAGTAGGTATGATGTTCACACAGCTCCATGTGTATGGAAATAAAAGCAAACCTGATATAAAAGTTTTGGCATAGATGCAGATTATTATATGAAATATATTCTAAAAATTAAGCATTCATTTTTTTTCATGAAGCAACTGGACATATAAACAGATACAGTACAAAAAAAAAAATCATTTGATAATGAGAAGCAGCTATAGTAAACCGAGTCAGCCAACTGAGATGACAAGCGTCGTTTCCTTCAGCAAGGACACCCATCCCAGACTGGAGCACGGCTAGTCATAAATGATTGACAACAAAAAGAAAGAAAAAGAAAACATACCTGAGAGAGCTAAAGTAACAAATGGAGGAACAGCCATTAAATTTTCCTCACAGATTTCAGGTTCTTCAACATCTGTTTGGGTTATGGCGCTTCTGAAAACTGTACCGATCATTCACTTCAAACAACAAGTCGGTTCTTCTTAGTCTTGTGCACCGCCTAAGGTCCGATGTGGAAGAGACCGTGAAATCTGTGAGGGGGAGCGCTTGTGCACTGCAGCAGCAGCAGCAGCAGCAGCAGCAGCATCAGCAGCAGCAGCAGCTGCCGGCGGCAGTGCACGAGGAGGGTGACATGGTAATTAAGACGAGTGTGACAGTCAGTGAGGCCCCTACCTCGAGCAAGATAAGGTACACCAGGCGAGCCTTTCAGAGCCAAGTGGGAGTTAGTGAACTGAAACAGACAAGAATCAGAGGGTGATACACATATAGTGCCAAAGGGTGAAAAGTCCATGTGAGAACAGACGTCACAGTTCTCTTTCAGGAATGACAGAAGTCTAAGGTACTCAGAATTTGAACAAATGAAAGAGCTCTTACAGTTGTCTTATGACTAAAGGAATGCCATTTGCATTGTGACCTAATATATTGTATTTTGAACCAATTCGTGCTCAGAGTGATGCATGCAAATCCTCCTGCAGAGATGCAAGCATAAGTCTGTTCACAAACTTCACAGCATGTCAGGCAGAAAAGTTAAATCATTACAAACTCGCATTTATACTGTGCTGTGCATTGCTAAAATTTTATCCTTCCACATCTCACCAGGCAAAACTATGATTCAAATAAAATTATGGTTAGTTACAGAAAGAATAACAGTATAAATCACTAAATAATCACCGCCGGCGCATATGACAGCGAATTGCAAGAGAACAGCGTTCATTGTGTTGGGCAGAGAAAACGACTGTTGTGCTGGACCGTTCTTTACTACTCTCTTCTCTTCTCGTCGATTCTGAAGTTTCTTCAGTTCCGGCTGGTTCTTCGACATTTCAGTTCTGACTGCTGCTCTACCACACTCAAGATCTGGCCTAAAGATCAGTTTCGATGGCCGCGTAAAACATTCTTCAAATGAAGAGCTAAAGCTAAAGTGCCCTAGGCTAAAGTATACTCAAGAAAAAATGCTTTATATAAAACCCTGCTCAATTTTACTTAAAGGGGAGAGAGAGAGAGAGAGAGAGAGAGAGAGAGAGAGAGAGAGCAAAAGCCAACAATCAGGTGTTCATTTAAAAAACATGAATAGTTGTTAATGGGTTTTAAGAAAAGTCGAATTCGATTCATACAAAACTGAATTTCTTCCTATTATAGAATCTATATTAATAGCGACAATAATGATGATGATGATGATATGGACGAAATACTTGATAATGATTATTTCACCCATTACTATTGCCATCTTTATCATTATTATTTCACGACTGTTGTTTTATGCACATCAAATACACATTTTACACGTAAATATATGTGCTTGTCCTAGCACGCACGTTTATATCTAGAATTACATGAAATAATATTGATTCCACAAAATATTCATTCTCTTGGCACAGATTAGTCAGTGCTTTCGAAAACAATGGTTTTAATTGTTTTTTGCTGTTCAGTGAAATGGTTTTCAATTGCCTCCGAATTACCCGAGACAGCAAGAACACGCATCGCGCCTTTCTTCGATGGAGATGTATATACATTAATATTGGCCATAGCAGCTGCAACTGTGTTGTTCAGGAGTGTTGTCTTAAAGCCTTGATAAACAGGACACGGAGGTTTTTCATGTGGGTTTTGCCGAGTTTTGTCAGGGAGGACGAAATGTTATTATTTTGAGAGGGGGAGAATGGACGAGACAAGACCTGCAGTTTGGCAAATCTTTCACATCCACGACTTTGTTCATTGATCAAGGAAAGGGATATCACTTTTTATTCAAAATCACTCATCATCAGGAAACTAGTTTGACTTCCAAAAATAGACTGAATTTGAAATCATTATTAATTTGTAAAATTTCATGACAGTACTGAAAGCTGAATGTGAACTGTCAACGCAGCAGATATAGATGTGTCTGAGGGTCTCTCTCTCTCTCTCTCTCTCTCTCTCTCTCTCTCTCTCTCTCTCTCTCTCTCTCACGCACCTCAGAAGCTCCGTCAAGCACGAAGCAAAATCACGACAAAGTGTAAGGTTTAACTCACACACAAAGAAATGGTATGCCTGCCTTAAAGGTTCAAAGGGCGTGCTTAAAAAGACCTCACAAGACTCTCCTACGATAACACAATTGAGTACGAACTGTAAACTGTAACAACTGCTTCCTTAGTCCTACACCTCAATGTGCGGACTGGAAGAACTTGGCTCAAACTACTGGACGTTAGGAATGAGGAAGCATGACATAAATTTTTTCGGCAACTCAAATCACCCAAGAAAAGTAAAAGAAATATGAAAAAAAAAAAAAACAAATGTGAGCAGATCTACAATATGAATGGAAATGGCCAACATTAAAGGCTCGCTTTTTATCCATTCACTGAAAATAAGACGAGAAAACGGAGACAAAAAACATACATAAGGAAATGTGAACATTGTGAGCCTCAAGTAATTGACAATGAGACGGCTTCTGTATCAAAAATAAATGGCTTCCGAGAACTTTAAGCAAGTGCAGTCATACCTTGGGTAAAAGACTTGATCTGTTCAAAAGCTGTCCTTAACCGAATTGTCCTTTAACCGAGCGAAAATTTCCCATAAGAAATAATGGGAACTCGATTAATTTAAAAATACAGCAAATAAAAACATTATAACTCGATTTCATTAAGCCTAGCATGCAGAAACGACAAAAAAGACAAAGACAATAAATGAAACAGATGCCATTTTTTCTCACTAAACCTTCATTGGGAGAGTTGGCCGACGGCCAGCCTGGTTGGAAGATGGTGAGGATGATAAAGATGAGATGTTTTTGTTTGGAGTGGGAGTCCTCTTCCATAAACGCAGCAGACAACTGTGCTTCTGGGTTTCTTCTCTTTTCCGTCTCTTTCTACTGGTTTCTTCTTGAGACTTACTGTTTCTTTCTCACTAAAAACCTGTACATTGATGTTTGTTTTTGCTTGCATTGTAAAATGCCCCTAAAGTGAGAGATAACATTGTCATTCAACAGGTTTATAATACAGTTTGCTACAGCTTTGGCAGAGCGATATTTTTCAAGGAAACTTTGCAGTTCCCTTCATTTAATACACAATTCTTTTATCAATGAACAAGGGACGCCTCCCTTCCCTCCACCTCTGCAGGAATTCCTTCGCAGTTGTCTGTTGCTGCTCGCGCTAAAGGTACCGTACTACAGTTCTTCTGTGGTGAGCTGGTCTTCGTGACTTCAGTCTCCACTACCTCCTCCACATCATCATCACTGGCCTCCAGGCCCATGCATGGACTTGCCCATAGACACAACATAACAGACCCAGCCTTGCTGGCATCTCTAGCCTTCTTAGTGCCCACGATGACTTATGTCTTACCGTACTCACTGCTAAGAAAAAGACAGACAGACAAAGTTTAGCAGAGGTGTGCAAAGAGTGAGATCCACGTGTAGATTGAAACCTTCCTTTTGTTTCAGCTGGGAACCACACATACAGTATGTGATGCACTTAATCCCGTACATGTTCCAGCCAGTTGTCTTTGTCCGTCCTTAAACCAAGCAAATGTATGTAAATGGAATGGATTTTTCTTTGGACAAAGTGTCCTTGAACTAAATTTTCCATTAAGTGAGATGTCCATTAACTGAGGTATGACTGTATAATAAGATATGAGAACTTCGATGGCTAAAATAACTTGGTATAAACTCCACGGCCACTGCATACATGAAGGTATAAAACCGTCCTTGGATCATAAAAGCATGTAAACATGCAGTAGATACGTGAAACCTGATTCTTTCAAGATCAAGAAAATAAAAAAAAACTTGATGGCTAGCACAACTTATTTATTTGGTCATATGTGACAAAAATTCTTGCAATGAAGGTAAGGGTGACAATCATAATTTCACTTGTGAGGCATTCAAAAAATACTCTAAAACATGATTACTAAAAAGCATTCGATGCAAGAAAGTAGTGAGTCCATCGAAAACATACTGACTCTCTGAAATGATGTGGCACTACTAAACTAAACTGAAAACTAAGTGAGAACACCTTCAAAACCAATCTACAGTAGTCTCGTTTGCATTTAGGAATTGGCAGACAGCCAAAATGTAAAATTTCATCGATAATTAGGACGAGAAAAAGACCTGGGAAAAGACGCCCTGAGAAGCAAACACGTTACTTTCTAAGAAAAGCTGCAGAAATGGTGGCCTTCTGACAAACTGGTTTCTCTCATTTCGACAGGTAGCTGACATGACTTTCGTGAAACAAAAGGAACCATTTAATTTTCTTTAAGTGCCAATACACATGTAGTTTCCACTCTACTGGCAAAGCTCCAAACGTCTTTCATTTCAGTCTTCCAAAGGGGTAAACATAACCGACACAATACTGCACTGTTAGATCTAATCATTCCTAAACTGAAAGCTGTTTGGCCATCCGTGGGCGTCTTCAGGGTCAATCTAGATTCACAGTGGAATTATATTCCAATATATAAGGCAGATTTCAGCAGAAAAATGATCGAAAAATAAGAATTATAAAAAATATATATAATTGCCCAAATATATATATACGCACATATATGTAAATATAAATATATATGTATATATACAGTATAAAATCTGTTCATCACTTTTTACCAGACATGACGTAATGTCGATCACCCACAGCATTCTGCTCATGCCTCGTTTCTTCACACTTTATAGATCCGCTCAGCACTACAAAGCTAAAGATCCAAAAGAAAGAATATGAAGAATATTTCTGCCTTAAAAGCATTAATAACTGTTGCCCGCCTTGCTACGTTGGTGAATTCGGCAAGTGTTTTTATGCGACAGACTTTTATCCTTCTCGTGGTCAGGTGGGCAACGTGACCTCGTTAGAACCTGCTACGGACGTCACATTTCTTCACATTCTTTTATTTGGATCTATGGCTTTGTAGTGACAAGTGTATCCATCAAGTATGAAGAAATAAAAAAGTTAAGAGGGCATTGTGGTTAGTAATATATATATATATGTATATATATATATGAATTTTATATATTATACAGACACATATATATATATGTATATGTATATATATATATATATATATATATATATATATATATATATATATATATATATATATATATATATATATATATATATATATATATATATATATATATATATATATATAAATACTGAACTTCCCAACCCAGCAGTGAAAGTATTGTTAACAATTCACTGCTGGACTTGCCACTTCACCGTGAGATATAGTGGAAATGAAACATGGGAACAAGTTTCACAAAAAATTTCTGATTCGCATCAAGACCGAACCCTGGTCTTTCAAGTAAGAGTCCAGGGTGTTAGTAATTCCTCTGTACGGGTCATAAAAGAAGTACTACTTGAGCGAGGATTTTTCTTGGCAGGGTTTGAAGCATGACCTGGTTTAGAAGCTCTCAATTATAATTTGTCTTGAGTGTGGGTTATTCCTCAGATATAGTGAATTCGACTCGAGGAGTTAAGAGAACGTCGTAGTTATCACGATTACAAACGTATCTGGTAAAACAGTGGCAGTAGATATATCTCTCTCTCTCTCTCTCTCTCTCTCTCTCTCTCTATATATATATATATATATATATATATATATATACATATATATATACATATATATATACACACACATTTCAGTCTAAAAAGTCATAAACGATTAAAAACTTTGATATGATGGTGAGGGTGAGTCTAATCCGGCTCTAATAAACGTATCTGAATTTGGCAGATGTAAGTATGTATGAGCAGCAATAGACTTTATCCTTCTTCGTAGTTAGGTGGTTAATGTGACCTCCTGAAATGCCGAATGCGGTTTCAAGCACTGCTAAGGATGTCAGTTTTCTTCATCTGGTGTGTATATACAATATATATATATATATATATATATATATATATATATATATATATATATATATATATATATATATATATACACACACACACACACGAGGGTCGTTCAATAAGCAATGCAACATAATTTTATTCTCGGCAAATTTTCGTTCAAGAAATGTGAAATTTTGTGTGCGACGTCCTTAAAGATTCTCGCTTTGTCATGTAATTTCATTGATTTCCAATAGACGGCTGCAGTGTAATCAGCTATCAAATGGGTGCCTGTGACTGAGGAACGTTCCCAACAAACAGCAGTGATAGAATTCCTTTTGACAGAAAAAGAGACCGTCACAAATATTGACAGGCGCTTGCAGAATGTCTACAAAGACTGGCAGTGGACACAAGCACTGTAAATCGTTGGGTGAAGTGTGTATCATCATCAGTACAAGGACAAGGAATCCTCTCTGATCTCCCGCGCCCTGTCTGGCCGCACGCAGATGTAATGCCTGCAGTGATGGAACGTATGGAGGAACTCAGCAGGCACAAACCTTTCAATACCATAAGTTGTGGATAATTGTGCTGGCGTCTCCCTGTCATGTTTTGACCAACAATAAAATCAGAATCCCACACCTGGACAGGATTAAGACATTGACACACACACTTGGAAATCCTAACCCTTTTGCCTTTACATACTCAAATACCCTAGACAAATCCCTAATTAACGTCCAACCAAAGCCAGTCCCCAGAAACACAGGAGTATAGGAAATCCCTTGCCTTGACTGTGACCAATCCTACATCGGATTTACAGGTCAATCACTCTCCCGAAGTTTAACACAACACAAACGTTCAGTAAGATATGGCCAACAGAGCTCAGCTATTTTTAACCACAAAAATAATCATAATCATAGAATAAACTGGAATATGTCACTAGTAATTTATAGCAGCAATTGTTGGTTCAAAAGCCAGGTGGTGGAATCAGCACTGATTAAACAAAGAAATATGATGAGCCTCTCACAAGTAGCCTGGGATTCAGATCTGACTGGTAAAATCTTCCTCCAACCAGCCGTTAAGAAGATTAGAAAGAAGAATCTGTCAATAGGCGTGACGTAGTGGGCGACTTCTGGAAAATTCCTTCAACTGTACAAACAGCATTGTTAACCACCTCTTCATCCATTACCTGTCCGGTGAGGAAGACATTCGAAATGTAATGCTATAAATTCTACCCTTTTGGCGTTTTTATGGTCTCCCTTTATTATATATACTGTATATATATATATTTATATATATATATATATATATATATATATATATATATATATATATATATATATATATATATATATATATATAATACCCATAAATCTCGAATTCACTCTAACCTGGGAATAACTTAGAGACAAAGGGAAAGATACAGGATAAGTTCTTGCACCCTAACCAGAACTGAAACTGAGCTTTTTGGGTTTGGAAGTAGGGTATCCGTGACCATACTTCTTTAGCTATCAAGAGGGATGTAGGTTGGTGTCGACGTTGGTGTACAGTACATGTTCCTTTCGAATTTGGTTCCGCAATAAATTTGAAATCCATCTCCATCTCCATCTCCATCTGCACGAGGATAGCCGAGTCTTGGGTTTGTAACTCGTGGCTGTGTAGGATAATTTGTTCATTTTGCACATGACATCTTCACACTTTTGAATCTCAAACAAAAGAAAACCCAGTAATATTGAATTTACATTAATTTGGAAAAACTGACCCCAAATGGGAACTGTTGTGTAAATATCACTACCAAGGAAATCAGATTAAGTCTCAGAAGTTCTGACTTTACTGAAGGAAGGACTTTGGGACTAGTCTCTCCTTTTCTTCTAAATAAACAACCAATGTGCAGGGTCTTGTAAAAGGAACAAACAAATGTGAAGCAGCCACTGGGTTTTAACTAACTCGATTATATTTAGAAAGGCCTAATCCGATCATGAGTCGAACCATACAGTCATCAATTAAGTTTCACTAATTTCGATATTAACGGGTTATTTTTGTATATATATATATATATATATATATATATATATATATATATATATATATATATATATATATATATATATATATATATATATATATATATATATATATATATATACTGTATATTATAATAAATATTCACTGTTCGACCTCTCTTCCTTGCTTCTAGATCGAATAATGAAATTTACCTTTATTAAAGCAAGAGGGCAAACAATGTAGGCTGTTCGCATGTGAAGAAGTATGCGGGAATCCAGGGGTTGTTTTGATAAGTACCCTCCCGGCCAATGTGTGAGACTTTTTAGCTTAGACAGTCATAGAGAGCCGAGGATACAGTTTTGCTAGGCCAGGCCTTAGTTGTACTGTTCTTAAAACCCACTTTTCTGTGAAGTGTGAACTATGTACTGGCGAGACTATTGTTTTTTCAGGTCATGCCCTGGTAGGCGGAGTTTTGAAAATAAAGCGAGAAGCTACCCCAGCGTCACGAGACTCTTAACTCAGCTGCCATAGAACACGGACGCGTTCCGTGCTGTCCTCCAAGCACCATTTGTTTCTCCTCCTTTGTTCAAAACGAGGGAGAAAACTGTTATTCCAACGCACCAAGGAATCTTATGCAAGTGATCACTGCATTAGCTAAACCAGCGGTAAGTCTGATTTGATAATTATTCCCAGTTCTCTTTCCCCTCGACTGAAACTCTCATTTTTCCTTGTTTAAATTTTCCTCTCTTAAACAATCACTAAGAAATCCTGGTAAAACATATCCCATTTATGAAGTCATCTATTAAGAACAATTACTGTTGTCTACTGAAGTCACATAACTTATCCTCCATGGTGTTAAAAGTATTATTCTTGACATAAGAGTCATCCCCTTGTGATTAAGTAATGATGAGTGAGAGTTTCTGTAGTGCAAGACTGTTATCTGCATACGTCTTTTTCCAGAATTGTGTACACCTGGGGCCTGCACAAAATCCTCATTCTTGGAGAAGAATCTGCATCATCAGTACCAAGAATCCTCAGTTCGACCTTGCAGTTGAATGCCTTATAAAGCGTCTGAGAGGCACATAAATGTGTTGCGTTCTTGTCGATGTTAGCTCCCGTAAATGATCCAATTCATTTTATTTTACTTTTGTGGAAACTAGTGTTCCAGTAAGTTTGCTGAATTAATTCATGTGGTTATGAAACAAACCTATTCTTTGTTAACGAGTGTTAATTGGCGACCTGATCAAATTAGTATCTGTCCTTTAGAGTTAATTTTAGCTTTAATTGACAGAATTACGTGGGTCTTAGGTAAAGCAAGGCAATATAAATCCTGTTAACTAATTATTAAACTCATTAGCCAAATGACCCACGTAATTATATATACAGCACACACACACACACACATATATATACATATATGTATATATATTATATTGTTATTATTAAGAATATTCCCTCTTACGCCAAGTTTTTTTTGCACTAAATTCAAAGTAAAAGGACTAAGTAATTAAATAAGGCAAATTTAGTATGATTCACTGTGAGAAATTTGCCCCTAAAACCTCTCCCCACTGCCTTTTAGGGGGAAAACCCCTTTAAATCCCTTCTTGTCCAACGTGCTGTCAGAAATCTCTTAATTACAGGTGCGGACCCCTGCCAAGAGCTAACCGTCGCCAGAGGCAGGCCAGCTGGCAGGCAGACCACGTGTGTCCCACCATTTTGAATTTGAAACTGTGAGGCCCGCAGTTCCCACATGGGCAGAGTGATCACAACGCCATCTAGGAAGAAAAGCTGTAACTTCCGACGCTATAAAAGAGTCCTGGACGAGACGCCCTCTCTCAGAATTGTCGGCGGCGCCACGGACCCTAGAGCTCGGTCCCTTGTTCTATCCACTGCCTATTTCAAACACGTGGCTGGCAGTAGAAGTAACTTTTGATGTGAATTAAATCACTCCTTTGCTGGCCCCCATCGGAAGAGAACTTCAGATCCTACAGGAAGGTAAAGTACCAGGATTTAAGGTTTTTTTGTCAGCCACATTCCCTGTTATTCTCCAACTGAGTTCCCTTTCCTTCTCACAGTGCGATATAATTACAGTGAGACCTGTATTTATACTTTGTGCTGTCTAAATTGCAAAGCAGTTACAAGAAGAGTAACGTAATCATTTGATGTCCGAGTCACGGGAATCGAGTTCAGTTTAGGCATCTTCTATGTGATTCCTTGATTCCTTCATTACAGTGCTAGAGCCGGTTAACTAACCGTAAGTGTTTTGATTACGGATTAGGAGATTTTACTGTGGACTTGCGGATCATCTGTGTGCTTAGTGGCCCTCCTTACTTTGTTTCAGCAACTTTGAAGCAGGCCACCCATTTGTATTCCCTCCTGGAATTTCCTGTCATTTGCTTCACCTCATTTCTCCAGAATTACGCTACCATTCTTCCGATGTGTTTCTTTTGTAAATATAATGAATTAAGTTAAACCCCAGAGTTTATCTAATCGCGTTCCCCTTGAAGGAGCCCTTCAGGTGCATTTGTTGTTTGTAATTTTAGCTGTCCCCAAGGCCAGAGTCCAGATTTTTGTGGTAATTAAGGTAAGATGCATATTATCCTAGTGTACCCCATTGATCTAGCAAGACCCCAGCTTTAAAATTACAACAATATATATATATATATATATATATATATATATATATATATATATATATATATATATATATATATATATATATATATATACACACACACATACAAACACACAAGAAAGAAGTATCAAGCGCTTTCTTGTTATTTCCAGTATACAAGAGACAAGGAGAAAGGAATTGTGTTATGTTTCGAGTCGTAGCTCAACTCCTTTTCAAACGATAATAGTTCTGGAGGAGCACAGGAACATTATCCATTCATGAAGTGATTCCTGAATCGCACAGTCAATTAGGGGTTATTGGTTTCGTTTGGCTCCATTTAAGCCCAGATGATATGAAGCGATCATCTCTTTAAAATAGGGAGCAACCAATATGGTTACTATGGTTACTCTTATTTGGTTCTGGTGACCACTGGGACAGATTACCAATGTTAGGCTTCTTGGTTAAACCAAAATAAAGGATCCAACCTTTAAAACGACATTGACTTCTAAATACACTTTTGTGATGGGTCTCAGGTAACACTATGGTTGCGACTACTTAAACGATTAAAAATGACAGTTTCCTGGCGTTCACATCTTGCTGATCTTGGTATTCGGTTTTTCCCTCGGATAGATTTTTTCCAGTGAAGTACACAGAATATGCATCATGGTCCTTGCAAAGAAGGTATCATAGGGTGGGCTTCTCTCTCTTACCGTGAGGCTTGCTACCTCATTTTTAACACCCTTGGGGCAAATCTGCCCTGTGAAGCTCTATTGTGAAGTTCTCAATGGAAGTTCTGAACCGTTTGTAATCTTCATCGGTGCATATGTGGTCTTGGTGCTATTTCCATATTCCAAAGGCACATTGACAAGGGAAAAGTTTTCTGGGAGTGTGAAAACCTCCATCATAAGGCATTGCCTGTACTGAAAACGGTGGAATTGCAAAATATGGAAGCGGTCAATGGAAGAATTCCAGAGCAACTCTTCTAGGCGCATCAGTGATATAAAAACAGAACAAAGGAGGAGG
Source organism: Macrobrachium rosenbergii (assembly GCF_040412425.1). Taxonomy (NCBI): domain Eukaryota; kingdom Metazoa; phylum Arthropoda; class Malacostraca; order Decapoda; family Palaemonidae; genus Macrobrachium; species Macrobrachium rosenbergii. Next base: position 51,089,129 of record NC_089796.1, read on the forward strand.
GCAACCCAATGGAAAGCAATAGGAGAGTCAGACGACCATATATGCTGACTGACTGCGAAAGAAGGCAGTGCGGTGGAAACGCAATGAAAAGATGCGAAGGCAAAGTGGGACCTCTACATGTTGGAGTGCTATCATCTGGCCTGACATTCTTTACTGCAAAAAGATTAGCTTTTTATCTGGCGCCGTGTGGTATCTGACATCAGATAAGTTAATTACTTCTTGTACACAGAGTAACCTTTGGTATTTTGATATTATAGAAAAGCAACTAATGGAAGAATTTGAAAGCCACAGAGAAAATATTTGAGGTTGTGGACAACAAGATCTGCTCCGGAGGGAAAGTGAGGTCAGGGAAATATGAGTTCCTCCCACCACACAACAGCTTTTGTCAGCACTGCGTCAATACGTTCATTATATACTGTATGTTCCTGTTAACGACAATGTTTCTCCCCAATTCCGTATGCATTCCCCCCGTCATTCAATATTCCTAGACCCTTCTCCAATGCCTTGTAACTCATATGGTTATCAGGGGAATTAAGTTGATTTGAAGCTTTAGGTGGGCCAGTCATTATGGCTTAATAATGCCAGAGTACTGTAGGAAATAATTTTTTTTTTCTTATAAAAGATACCTATTGAGTGGATCTTTCAAGGATGATGTCATTCAGTATCTGGATCTGTCATATCTCTCTGGTTAGAATTTATCTCAGAAAAAGAGGGAACCGAATGATGAGAGCAATCAGTTCCGTTTCATCAATACTTCTAGGCCTCATGTCACGGAAAACATGTCTTATATCTGGACAGCAGAGTCCAGGTGACGTCAGGTTTGTGTGCCCAGGGCTATAATTTCTGCTGACAGGAAATTACAGCCTAATAAAGATGTGATTCATTCCACGAAGAAAAATGCTTCTACTGCAACTGATACAAAGTTCCGGCTCCAGCAATATAGTGGGTACACAAACTTGGCCTGAAGCCTCCCACGTGCTGAAAGGATTCTGTCACTCAACCCTTAAAAAAACGATGTTAATCTGACAGAGGCAAGTGCCTCATCACTTCTGACACATTCGATATACGGACGTGTAGGACTGACCAGGATCAGAGAATAATCAGCTTATCAAGGCAGTGACATTGTTAATCCAGTGATAAAAAAGGATGGGTTTTTATTCGTAAACATTAGAAATCCTTTGTATACAAAGGATAAAGAAATAACAGGTAGTTATAATAACAGACTTATTACTTTCATTTACCAATTTTATTGGCGTTAAATTATCGCTAACTGAGGAAAATGAATGAATGTCTGGGGATGCAAGCGTACTGCTTGGATCAAAATATGCTCATGACTACACGCGTCCTCTTTCTCATTCTGACCTTCCTACAGCTGATATTAATAACTGCCGAAGGCGATTATACGATTAAATTAGGCTGTGAGTCATTTCCGCGTTCTGACGTCACGAAAGTTACTGCTACTATGATTGTGAAATGATAGGAATCACATTTCACTTCTACTGAAGTGAAACATAGTAGGTCAGGCTGATTTCCAAAAGTGACAGGGACTGGCATACTCTCTCAGCCTGCCGCTCTTAGAGGACACTTGGATGACTTTTGTTCCATTTTACATTCAGTGTTCAGTAAACGCTTGTCTATTTTTGCAATGGTTATGGCATCTCTTCTCTTAGGTTGACAATGCGCAAACACATGATTTAGAATTAATGCTTTAAAACCTATATACAGATTCACCCTCCCGCTTTCTTTAAGGCAATACGTTCATTGCAAAACATTTCTAGTGTCAAATGACTGAATGATTTGCCATCATTCAGTGGCCAAACGAACCTATTCCTGCTGCCATGGCAAAGCCTGCTCTCTGAATGAGGCGCCACACAAAACGACTACGTTATTTCACGCTCACTCCTGACAGGGACTCCATGCTGCCAGGACTCCGTTTCCATAGCTGTGTGTGTTGTGTTATTAATCTATTTCTAGAGTCATCATCATCATCATCATCATCATCATCATCATCATTACCGCTACCGACAGAAATAGCCAAATATGCTATAATCTTTTGAAAGAAATAACAGCAATATTATCAATCAGAAAGTAATGGTTCTACCCATTTGGAAAGTGCACGAGTCCTTTCTTTGACCTTGGCTCTCCGTCCAAACAAAGAACATCACTTTTCCTTAGGACTGTGAAGCTCCTTTACAGTACCTGCAAAGTCCTGCATTCAAGGTTAGGTTTTCCATTTCAAAGGGATCATCACAATTCCTAGACAACTTCGGGATTTTCTTGATATATGGTTCTGTAGAAAAGATATGACAAGTGAACAACCCCCGATTTGTATACTGAAACTCAAATATAACGAAAAGCCTAATTAATAACTGAGCCAAAAACTGACGCGTCTCTCTTTTTGCTTCCACTGAGTATTTGCCATGAACAAATTGTCAGCTTTCTCTCTCAATAATGCCTGTGCCTTACGGCCATCGATAATTAGATTACTATTAAGGAAAATATGAAGCTTTCGAACCTGTAAGAACTCCAGTGATCTCACCAAATGGTAAAGCTAGACACATCTATAATACCTTAAGACAGACATGAAATTGTGTGACGCTGACATTTTGGGGCCACCTGCGGCAAATGTTCTTGAGAAATGACTGAAAGAATATAAAGGTATGAACATATTTTGGAACCATGTCAGTCACAATAATAAAGGTCAAAGAATTCCAAAGCTCTTAAAGAATGAATAACAGTGAACAAGTGGCCAGTCTTGCATGAATAGTGATGCAAATGCCCAACACAAACTGAACACCTCAGGTCCAACCACTGTTCCCGTCACTCCCGACGCGTGTTGTGTTGTTTCACCTGATATGATGTCTGTTCCGTTATTCCGCTAGACATTCCTCATAATAGGTAAAACTGCAGTTTCATGAATCCCTTCGACGGCAAAATAATTATTTGTTGAGTGGTCCGAGCTGTTCCACTGGGGAACAGATCAATGGCAAGAAATTCAATTCCTTGAATGGGAAATTTTGAGGAGGCATCAAACGACAAGCATCATTGTATCTGCACGAGGAAAGGAAATCAAGACCCCGGATGCAGCTTCAAGAAGGGCCTAGATTCATGGCTTGGCCGGTAAAATATGTTCACCCTTCGCTACAGGCAGCAGCACATCACTGAAAGGAACTGATCTCATATGACACTCCATTACCCTGATCAACCACAAGGATTCAGAGCAACAACTACTGTAATGGCATTCACTTATTCCAAGATAACCAGTTAGCATTTCAGTCCGTTTAACACTTGAACAAGAAATGAAGGAACATTATTGGCAAACCTTTACGATACGTAATTGATTAATGTCCCTTCATTCGAAGCTGCTTCGCAAAACACCCTAACCTTTCAGTAAAGAGCTCGTTTGACGTTTATATAGGTCCTTTTTTTTAGTCAATATTAGATATATGGAAACAATGCAAAGTGCCAGAAACGCTCTTTTAGACCATTTTCAGGTTGAACTTGAAGCCGACTCGTTGGAGAGGAAATGAACGAGAACAAAAAGGGGTCTTTTCAGCCCTGTCATTCCACCAGACTAAACCACATGCAATTGGTTTTGAGACGACGTCACTTCCCAGTGACCTGACCTTTCATGCCACTGCCCGACGTCTGAGGAATGACGAGGAGAATTTACCAGTGCGAGGGGCTCCTCGCCATAAGAAGAGATGCATTTCGCGACAGGAGAGCGATACTGGGTATTTCCTCCGCCCATGTGTTTTGTAAACAAAGCGCATTTCAGCACAACATTACAATAACAAAATGACCACCACAGCAGAGCTATTCAATATTGGAGAGCGCAATGGAGCAGCGTGCCATTCGCGACTGTGGCATCACAGGCAGCGGGATGGTGGCGTGGCGGACACACACCTCACATTCGACATTCAAGTCCTGCGGAACGTCACTTCAAGCTCTAGCATTCACGAACATCAAATCTGGCCGAATTCCCTCCATAGTAGGTGAAGTACACAAACACATCATCAACACGGATCCCACTTCACATGCTCAGATGTAAGCCAAGAATGTCCCTATACATCATTCACAAATATGAAAAAGTGAAGAATAACGCAAGAAAGATGTCAGCATTCAATAATGACTTGATTGCATTCAATAAATACACACATGATGTCCTCAGTAAAGTACAAGGAAGGATATGCTGGCAAAACCTTGCTGTTTTATGAGTGTTCACTCTGAGTACAACCTGATAACACCTGAAAAAATCAGTGGTGGTCAATAGATAAGATCAAGAATACTGTAAATAACAATTTCACAAAAATCTCAAACTATACAAAAGAAAAACATCTTTCCTAGCTTCACGCAAATCATTTCTGCATACAAGAGAACGAATTCGGCAACCATAAACATACAAGCGATGACAATGAAAACGTCGGAAACAGCGAAAGTGTCGCAAACGAATGAATCTAAAGAATCTATTCTTGCGTCGATGCACACCTGTAATGCTCCGGTGGGACCTAACAGCTCAAGACGGTGCCTTGCAGCTAGAGGATATTCCTCTAGCTGCAACACTCACTGAGGTGGATGTGGCATACGCATAGCTACCTCTAATTGTCTGAAATCAGTGTTTCCGACATCGTGGACATACTGTAATAAAGATGCAAGATATTTCTTCCATAATTAATACAGTATATCTGAATGCTTACATCTACAAAGAACCCTCACACCTTATTTAGATCATAAACATGCCGATTTTTATCGGTAATATAAGAACAGAAGCACTTGAATGACGAGCTTGTAACAAACAATCTAACGAGGGGCTTGAAATAATTTTGTTTATAAATCTCAGTGTAGGTAAATAGAGACATCTGTCTATGCGAGTGCGAATAAAATGTGCTTTAATAATTTTTTGCATGTAAATTACATAGGTTAAATTTAGCATAAAATATTGTCTCTGATTACAGATAATCCATGGCATGATGGCATATTTATATAATTTTTCTTGAGCATACGAATCATTATAATATCTCAGTGACTGGGCACTTGCGGGACTGTATAACTAAATAATTTATCGAAGAAAAGTTTGCAGTCATATTCAGTTCCCGTCGTCCTTAAGTGTGTTGATGACATAAATGCGGCACAACAGGCTAATATAAAAAAAAAGACATACATAATATTCTTTTCATTGCTGGGCATTGAAATGGTAGCTACTTAGATAGAATAATTAAATAAAGGTTACAGTAGTAAAGTGATTTTGATCAAAATGGGATGAATGTGTGCTTAAAATAAGGTCAGTAAAATCAAATATCTGGCGAACCAGTAGCATAGGCCTAGCTTCATTGGTCCATGCTGCATGCTGTAGTGGTGAACAATATTAAAGGTTACTTTTCAGTTTACGGACGAAGGTATTACTTTGGTACCTTAATAAAGTTATTTTTACATGCATGGAATGAAACTGCACATGAATACAGTTTGAATGATAAGAAAATCTTGTTATTTGAACAGCTGTGAGCGCAGGTTTCAGTGTAGCTTGGGCTATACTGTAATGAGATAAATCATAATTACTGAAAACTCTTCGTTCGTTTGTGTTTGATCTGAGTAGACTGGCTGGTGCAAGCCCGTCTTTCGTGTGGTTGTGTTATCGACACAAAATCGTCATGCTTATGAGATATTGAAGACGGGGCGAGGGTTCTACGAATACTGTATATATAAACATCCAAATATGTTACTGAAAGATAATTTAATATTTATTACAATAACCCAACGATATCGGGAACGTTGATTGTCAGCCTGTCACGCGCAACCCGTGTGCATGTGCCACATCTTCACCCGTGGGTGGACATATGAAATGAAACAGACTTTTTTATTTTTTAGTGAAGGTCTTCTAAAGGAGAGGCACATGAAAAACTGAGGGTGACAATGCAATCCAGAGCTCAGTCACAATTCGAAAGCAACATCTTAACTACCACTAAAGCCTAAATTTCTTAGCAATAATTTGAGCTAAAATAAACTCTTACCTTGAGGATGAAGTCACAAAAGTGACGTGACAAATTTCAATGTATATAATTCTTATTCGGGTCTGAAAAAGATCAGTCTTTTTTTATGAAAACTTAATGATCTCGGGGACTCAAAAAGTATTCTAAACTTGTCGGCCTGCTTTCGGAAATGTGGAGAGAACTTTAAGTGCAAAGGATATTCTTTCTATAGTGAACTTAGTACCTATGGTACAGTCTCGTTCATTAGTGACGGTAGGCTACTGTGTACTTTTGTTATAGTTCAGAAGTGGAAAGAATTATTTTTAATTTTTTATGAACTTATTTTGAATTATCAGCAATTATATATCTAATCTGAAATGAAAAAAAAAAATCTTCACTGCTAAAAACTTCGCCATTTTCGATATTATATCATGACATAAAACGAAACATTCTGAAACGTGAACGATAAAATCAGGGCTGGCAACCACACGGACTCTCCCAAACATAATACCAGCACGAGAAAATTCGCTTCCCTCGCTCCGAAAGGTTGGCTTGCCTGAAAAGCCGCGAAAACAATGTTGCAACTTGTCAGGTGACACAGAGTGACGTTCAACGTTGAGCCTCCTCGCTGACCCGACACTGGGGTAATGGAGCATCTTGGGAACATCAAATAAATTCTGGAGCCGAAAGATAGGAAATCGCATTAGCTATAAGAAGAGTCCTAAGAGAAATGCATAGGAATAATATCCTCCCCATAGAAATTAGCCGTAAATTAAATAAATAGCCTTTGTCAGACAACAGTATTCAGGTGAATCAAACGTTCCAACGAAGGAGAGAACCTCAAGAATCGGCCTAGAAAATGACAACCCCGATGCACTACTCGAGAGCAGGATGACCAGATCATTGCTAAAGTCACCTCACAGCCTATAACAACTGCTGTGAAAGTGAAAAAGAACTACTGTAGGTCTTCAAATCTCTAGTGTTACGGTAAGCAGGCGATTGCACAATCAAGGAATTCATCACCTAAGTCCGGCTATCAAACCCTCCTTGCCTCAAAATCACCAAGAGCAACGAGTAGCTTTCGCTCTTCAGCATCAACCGTTTGAATCAGGATTCTGGGATAACGTTATATGGTGTGATGACCGATGAGAGGACTTTTCCCAGCGACGATCATGGTATACTCCACTGCCGGCGACCTAATAACGCAAGGTAAGTAATTAATACCGCTCGTTTTCATGTAGGCTTAGGCCTATGTGTCAATGAACTTTCTTCATTACACTGATTAAATACCTACAAGCTCGTTAAAATATAACGTTTCTTTTTGCTTTCAAGGATAACAATCTAAGCCTATTAGAATTACAATGAATTACCTATCAAGAGTGAGAAAACATTCTTCATATCAATGTAAATTCCTTGTTGTTGAATTTTATGAATATATTGGTGATATATTCAGCGCTGATATTTTCGTTTACTTGGAATGACTTTTTTTGTATCTAAATTTCTAGGTTCAATGAAGAAAATATTCAACCGTCGCGGCGAAGTGGGAGAATTTCAGCAGGATTATGGGAATGGATGGCTGTGTGTGGCTCAGGGGAGCTGATTCCCATCGCCGAGCGTTTAACAGGACAGCAATATGTGGAAATTTCTGATGAAGTCCTGATCCCATCGGTGAGGAAACTTCTATTGCCGGAGATCATTTGCCAGTCTACCTTGTAATGGATAACTCTTCTGCTCATAACTCAAAAGTGGTCAGTGAATGGTTTGCTGAATAGAACAATGTCATACGCACAGACTGGCCTGCGAAATCTCCTGACCTCAATCCGATTGAAAATCTTGGGGACAAATGGTAAGCAAATGGGATACTGGGGCAATAAAAACCAAACCTGCGCTGATCAAACACTGCCTGTCAGTGTGGGAATCATTAAGACAGAAAAGAGTGATGAATAATTATTGTCAATCGCTAGTAGATTCAATGCCAAATAGGCTTAGAGCTGTGATTGACAATGATGGAGGTCATACTTAATATTAGACTTAGTTTTTCTTATTTATATTTATGTTATAGGCTACAACTTAACTCATTATTCAGATAATGTACAGTGTCGTCTTTATAAAAAAGGAAAATTTATTTACTGTTACACCAAAGGAATATTAATTTATATTATACCAAAGGAATATATATTTACTATTACTTTTTATTCACTATCATAATATGTAAGCCACAGAAGGAAAATTAAATTATTTGACGAACTGTTGTCAACTGTGAGAAAGAGAGACTATTTTTTATGCTTCATATTTCCATTTTGTTCTTACATGAGTTAACTGATTATTATAATTTATATTTAGTTCTTAGGACATTTCACGTTTCATATTTCGATAAAATTTTCAAGTGAATTATTGTTTTTATTCCTTTAATCCTTTATGATTCAGTTGAATAGCAATAGACTTGCATCAATACTTATTATATGCAAGATAAGTAGGAATTAAGCCTAACAATGAACAACTTAATACAAACAAATTAATGTTTCCGTCCGATAGACCTAGTAATGAGATTTAGTTCTTAATAAGAGCTTGAAAATTGAAACCAAACATAACTGATTAAGCAAAGGCTTTGCTTTTTGTTTTTTTTAGTTTTTACCTTTTGACTTTTTCTCAAGTAAAAACACATCAGAGCCCGAAATTACAAGTACACCACTACGATCAGATCATTTGAAAGATGACGTGTCCTTTAAGTCAGTCTCTTCTCAGGAACACTGCTGCCTGTGGCACCCTCCCCACGCTGTAGTAGCCAGATGTTGCTTTCTAGGTTGACAATTTGTCCGAAAATCTATGGTAGATTGAGAATATCAAGACTTCTGTAGTTGCCAGATGTTGCTTTCTAGGTTGACAATTTGTCCAAAAATCTATGGTAGATTGAGAATATCAAGACCTCTGTAGTTACAAGATGTTTGCTTTCTAGGTTGACAATTTGTCCAAAAATCTATGGTAGATTGAAATATCAAGACTTCTGTAGTTACAAGATGTTGCTTTCTAGGTTGACAATTTGTCCAAAAATCTATGGTAGATTGAAAATATCAAGACCTCTGTAGTTGCAAGATGTTGCTTTCTAGGTTGACAATTTGTCCAAAATCTATGGTAGATTGAAAATATCAGAGACTTCTGTAGTTGCAAGATGTTGCTTTCTAGGTTGACAATTTGTCCAAAATCTATGGTAGATTGAAAATATCAAGACCTCTGTAGTTGCAAGATGTTGCTTTCTAGGTTGACAATTTGTCCGAAAATCTATGGTAGATTGAGAATATCAAGACCTCTGTAGTTACAAGATGTTGCTTTCTAGGTTGACAATTTGTCCAAAAATCTATGGTAGATTGAAAATATCAAGACCTCTGTAGTTACAAGATGTTGCTTTCTAGGTTGACAATTTGTCCAAAAATCTATGGTAGATTGAAAATATCAAGACCTCTGTAGTTGCAAGATGTTGCTTTCTAGGTTGACAATTTGTCCAAAAATCTATGGTAGATTGAAAATATCAAGACCTCTGTAGTTGCAAGATGTTGCTTTCTAGGTTGACAATTTGTCCGAAAATCGAAATTGAGAGTATCGAGACTTCTGTAGTAGCCAGATGTTGCTTTCTAGGTTGACAATTTGTCCGAAAATCGAAATTGAGAGTATCAAGACTTCTGTAGTTGCCAGATGTTGCTTTCTAGGTTGACAATTTGTCTGGAAATCTACAGTAGATTGAGAGTATCAAGACTTCTGTAGTTGCCAGATGTTGCTTTCTAGGTTGACAATTTGTCTGGAAATCTACAGTAGATTGAGAGTATCAAGACTTCTGTAGTTGCCAGATGTTGCTTTCTAGGTTGACAATTTGTCTGAAATCTACAGTAGATTGAGAGTATATCAAGACTTCTGACAAGTTGCCAGATGTTGCTTTCTAGGTTGACAATTTGTCCGGAAATCTACAGTAGATTGAGAGTATCAAGACTTCTGTAGTTGCCAGATGTTTCTTTCTAGGTTGACAATTTATCCAAAAATCTACGGTAGAGTGAGAATATCAAGACCTCTGTAGTTGCCAGATGTTGCTTTCTAGATTGACAATTTATCCAAAAATCTACGGTAGATTGAGAATATCAAGACCTCTGTAGTTGCCAGATGTTGAATATACTAGGTTGACAATTTATCCAAAAATCTACGGTAGAGTGAGAATATCAAGGAAGTTGCCAGATGTTGCTTTCTAGGTTGACAATTTGTCCAAAAATCTACGGTAGATTGAGAATATCAAGACTTCTGTAGTTGCCAGATGTTTCTTTCTAGGTTGACAATTTGTCCAAAAATCTATGGTAGATTGAGAATATTAAGACCTCTGTAGTTGCCAGATGTTGCTTTCTAGATTGACAATTTATCCAAAAATCTACGGTAGAGTGAGAATATCAAGACCTCTGTAGTTGCCAGATGTTGCTTTCTAGGTTGACAATTTGTCCAAAAATCTACGGTAGATTGAGAATATCAAGACTTCTGTAGTTGCCAGATGTTTCTTTCTAGGTTGACAATTTGTCCAAAAATCAAGTAGATTGAGAATATTAAGACCCTGCAGTTGCCAGATGTTGATGTTTTTCTAGGTTGACAATTTGTCCGAAAATCGAAATTGAGAATATCAAGACTTCTGTAGTAGCCAGATGTTGCTTTCTAGGTTGACAATTTGTCCAAAATTTCTACAGTAGATTGAGAATATCAAGACTTCTGTAGTTGCAAGATGTTGCTTTTTAGGCTGACAATTTGTCCAAAAATCTATGGTAGATTATGGACCTCTGATTTGAGGTTGAATTTGTCCAAGACCTCTGTAATTGCAAGATGTTGCTTTAGATTGAGAGTAAAGGCTGACAATTTGTCCAAAAATCTATGGTAGATTGAGAATATCAAGACCTCTGTAGTTGCAAGATGTGTAGTTGCCAGATTGCTTTCTAGGTTGACAATTTGTGGAAATTAAAATCGAAATTGAGATGTTGCTTTCTAGGTTGACAATTTGTCAAAAATCGTATCAAGACTTCTGTAGTTGCCAGATGTTCCTTTCTAGGTTGACAATTTGTCTGGAAATCTAGTAGAGTCAATTAAGACTTCTGTGAAGTTGCCAGATGTTGCTTTCTAGGTTGACAATTTGCTTTCCTGGAAATCTACAGTAGATTGAGAGTATCAAGACTTCTGTATTTGCTGAAAGATGTTGCTTTCTAGGTTGACAATTTGTTGGAAATCTACAGTAGATTGGAGAGACTTCTCCAGACTTCTTTCTAGTTGACAATTTGTCCGAAAGTCTACAATAGATTGTCGAGACTTCAGATGTTGACTTTTTAGTTGCCAGATGTTGCTTTTAGGTTGACAATTTGTCCAAAAATCTACAGTAGATTGAGATATTAAAGACCTAGATTGAAAAGTTTGACAAGACCAGATGTTGCTTTCTAGGTTGACAAGAAAGTCTAGTAGATTGAAAGCAGATGTTGCTTTGTTGCTTTAGGTTGACAATTTGTCCGAAAAGTCTCGTAAATTGAGAGATCGAGACTTTCAAGTTGCCAGATGTTCCTTTCTAGGTTGACAATTTGTCTGAAATCAGATGTTGCAGTAGATTGAGAGTATTAAGACTTCTGCATCGAGAGTTGCCAGATGTTGCTTTCTAGGTTGACAATTTGTCTCAGTAGATTGAAAAAATCTTCTGTAGATTGATGTTGCTTTCTAGGTTGACAAGAAACTCTAGATTGAAAGTATCGAGACTTCTGTAGTTGCCAGATGTTGCTTTCTAGGTTGACAATTTGTTCGAAAAAATCTACAGTAGATTGAAAGTATCGAGACTTCTGTAGTTGCCAGATGTTGCTTTCTAGGTTGACAATTTGTCCGAAAATCTACAGTTGAGATTAAACGTTGAGAGATGTTGCTTTAAGACCTCTGTAGATTGAAAGAAACTTTTCCGAAAGTCTACAGTAGTTTGCCAGCTGTTGCTTTCTAGGTTGACAATTTGTCCAAAAATCTATGGTAGATTGAGAATATCAAGACCTCTGTAGTTGCAAGATGTTGCTTTCTTTTAGGTTGACAATTTGTCCAAAAATCTATGGTAGATTGAGAGTATCAAGACTTCTGTAGTTGCCAGATGTTGCTTTCTAGGTTGACAATTTGTCTGAAAGAAATCTACAGTTGATTGAGCTTTCTATCAAGATTGAAAGTATCTGTAGATTGCCAGATGTTGCTTTCTAGGTTGACAATTTGTTCTGAAATCTACAGTAGCTTTCTAGATTGGATGATTTGAGACTTCTGTAGTTGCCAGATGTTGCTTTCTAGGTTGACAATTTGTCCGAAAATCTACAGTAGATTGAGAATATTAAGACTTCTGTAGTAGCCAGCTGTTGCTTTCTAGGTTGACAATTTGTCCAAAAATCTATGGAGATTGAGAATATCAAGACTTCTGTAGTTGCAAGATGTTGCTTTCTAGGTTGACAATTTGTCCGAAAGTCTACAGTATTAGACTTTTTAGATTGCCAAAATCGAAATTGAGAGTATCAGAGACTAGATTGACAATTTGTAGTAGCCAGATGTTGCTTTCTAGGTTGACAATTTGTCTGGAAATCTACAGTAGATTGAGAGTATCAAGACTTCTGTAGTTGCCAGATGTTGCTTTCTAGGTTGACAATTTGTCTGGAAATCTACAGTAGATTGAGAGTATCAAGACTTCTGTAGTTGCCAGATGTTGCTTTCTAGGTTGACAATTTGTCTGGAAATCTACAGTAGATTGAAAGTATCGAGACTTCTGTAGTTGCCAGATGTTGCTTTCTAGGTTGACAATTTGTCCGAAAGTCTACAGTAGATTGAAAGTATCGAGACTTCTGTAGTTGCCAGATGTTGCTTTCTAGGTTGACAATTTGTCCGAAAGTCTACAGTAGATTGAAAGTATCGAGACTTCTGTAGTTGCCAGATGTTGCTTTCTAGGTTGACAATTTGTTGTCCGTTGAAGTCTAAAGAAAGTAGATTGAAAGTATCGAGACTTCTGTAGTTGCCAGATGTTGCTTTCTAGGTTGACAATTTGTCCGAAAGTCTACAGTAGATTGAAAGTATCAAGACTTCTGTAGTTGCCAGATGTTGCTTTCTAGGTTGACAATTTGTCCGAAAGTCTACAGTAGATTGAAAGCATCGAGACTAGGTTGTAGTTGCCAGATATTGCTTTCTAGATTGACAATTTGTCCAAAAGTCTACAGTAGATTGAAAGCATCGGGACTTCTGTAGTTGCCAGATGTTGCTTTCTAGATTGACAATTTGTCAGAAAGTCTACAGTAGATTGAAAGTATCGAGACTTCTGTAGTTGCCAGATGTTGCTTTCTAGGTTGACAATTTGTCCGAAAGTCTACAGTAGATTGAAAGCATCGAGACTTCTGTAGTTGCCAGATGTTGCTTTCTAGATTGACAATTTGTCCGAAAGTCTACAGTAGATTGAAAGTATCGAGACTTCTGTAGTTGCCAGATGTTGCTTTCTAGGTTGACAATTTGTCCGAAAGTCTACAGTAGATTGAAAGCATCGAGACTTCTGTAGTTGCCAGATGTTGCTTTCTAGGTTGACAATTTGTCCGTAAAGTCTACAGTAGATTGAAAGCATCGAGACTTCTGTAGTTGCCAGATGTTGCTTTCTAGATTGACAATTTGTCCGAAAGTCTACAGTAGATTGAAAGCATCGAGACTTCTGTAGTTGCCAGATGTTGCTTTCTAGATTGACAATTTGTCAGAAAGTCTACAGTAGATTGAAAGCATCGAGACTTCTGTAGTTGCCAGATGTTGCTTTCTAGATTGACAATTTGTCCGAAAGTCTACAGTAGATTGAAAGCATCGAGACTTCTGTAGTTGCCAGATGTTGCTTTCTAGATTGACAATTTGTCAGTTCTACAGTAGATTGAAAGTATCGAGACTTCTGTAGTTGCCAGATGTTGCTTTCTAGGTTGACAATTTGTCCGAAAGTCTACAGTAGATTGAAAGCATCGAGACTTTTATAGTTGCCAGATGTTGCTTTCTAGATTGACAATTTGTCCGAAATTCTACAGTAGATTGAAAGTATCGAGACTTCTGTTAGTTGCCAGATGTTGCTTTTTTAGGTTGACAATTTGTCCGAAAGTCTACAGTAGATTGAAAGTATCGAGACTTCTGTAGTTGCCAGATGTTGCTTTCTAGATTGACAATTTGTCCGAAAGTCTACAGTAGATTGAAAGCATCGAGACTTTTATAGTTGCCAGATGTTGCTTTCTAGATTGACAATTTGTCCGAAAGTCTACAGTAGATTGAAAGCATCGAGACTTCTGTAGTTGCCAGATGTTGCTTTCTAGGTTGACAATTTGTCCGAAAGTCTACAGTAGATTGAAAGCATCGAGACTTTATAGTTGCCAGATGTTGCTTTCTAGATTGACAATTTGTCCGAAAGTCTACAGTAGATTGAAAGCATCGAGACTTCTGTAGTTGCCAGATGTTGCTTTCTAGATTGACAATTTGTCCGAAAGTCTACAGTAGATTGAAAGTATCGAGACTTCTGTAGTTGAAGATGTTGCTTTCTAGGTTGACAATTTGTCCGAAATTCTACAGTAGATTGAAAGTATCGAGACTTCTGTAGTTGCCAGATGTTGCTTTCTAGGTTGACAATTTGTCCGAAAGTCTACAGTAGATTGAAAGCATCGAGACTTTTGTAGTTGCCAGATATTGCTTTCTAGATTGACAATTTGTCCGAAAGTCTACAGTAGATTGAAAGCATCGGGACTTCTGTAGTTGCCAGATGTTGCTTTCTAGATTGACAATTTGTCCGAAAGTCTACAGTAGATTGAAAGTATCGAGACTTCTGTAGTTGCCAGATGTTGCTTTCTAGGTTGACAATTTGTCCGAAATTCTACAGTAGATTGAAAGTATCGAGACTTCTGTAGTTGACAGATGTTGCTTTCTAGGTTGACAATTTGTCCGAAAGTCTACAGTAGATTGAAAGTATCGAGACTTTTATAGTTGCCAGATGTTGCTTTCTAGGTTGACAATTTGTCCGAAAGTCTACAGTAGATTGAAAGTATCGAGACTTTTATAGTTGCCAGATGTTGCTTTTAGATTGACAATTTGTCCGAAAGTCTACAGTAGATTGAAAGTGTAGTTGACAGATGTTGCTTTCTAGGTTGACAATTTGTCCGAAAGTCTACAGTAGATTGAAAGTATCGAGACTTTTATAGTTGCCAGATGTTGCTTTCTAGGTTGACAATTTGTCCGAAAGTCTACAGTAGATTGAAAGTATCGAGACTTTTATAGTTGCCAGATGTTGCTTTCTAGATTGACAATTTGTCCGAAAGTCTACAGTAGATTGAAAGTATCGAGACTTCTGTAGTTGCCAGATGTTGCTTTCTAGATTGACAATTTGTCCGAAATTCTACAGTAGATTGAAAGTATCGAGACTTCTGTAGTTGACAGATGTTGCTTTCTAGGTTGACAATTTGTCCGAAAGTCTACAGTAGATTGAAAGTATCGAGACTTCTGTAGTTGCCAGATGTTGCTTTCTAGATTGACAATTTGTCCGAAATTCTACAGTAGATTGAAAGTATCGAGACTTCTGTAGTTGCAAGATGTTGCTTTTAGGTTGACAATTTGTCCGAAAAGTCTACAGTAGATTGAAAGTATCGAGACTTCTGTAGTTGACAGATGTTGCTTTCTAGGTTGACAATTTGTCCGAAAGTCTACAGTAGATTGAAAGTATCGAGACTTCTGTAGTTGCCAGATGTTGCTTTCTAGATTGACAATTTGTCCGAAATTCTACAGTAGATTGAAAGTATCGAGACTTCTGTAGTTGCAAGATGTTGCTTTCTAGGTTGACAATTTGTCCGAAAGTCTACAGTAGATTGAAAGTATCGAGACTTCTGTAGTTGCAAGATGTTGCTTTCTAGGTTGACAATTTGTCCGAAAGTCTACAGTAGATTGAAAGTATCGAGACTTCTGTAGTTGACAGATGTTGCTTTCTAGGTTGACAATTTGTCCGAAAGTCTACAGTAGATTGAAAGTATCGAGACTTTTATAGTTGCCAGATGTTGCTTTCTAGGTTGACAATTTGTCCGAAAGTCTACAGTAGATTGAAAGTATCGAGACTTCTGTAGTTGCAAGATGTTGCTTTCTAGGTTGACAATTTGTCCGAAAGTCTACAGTAGATTGAAAGTATCGAGACTTTTATAGTTGCCAGATGTTGCTTTTAGATTGACAATTTCGAAATTTACAGTAGATTGAAAGTATCGAGACTTCTGTAGTTGACAGATGTTGCTTTCTAGGTTGACAATTTGTCCGAAAGTCTACAGTAGATTGAAAGTATCGAGACTTTTATAGTTGCCAGATGTTGCTTTCTAGGTTGACAATTTGTCTGATAAAAGTCTACAGTAGATTGAAAGTATCGAGACTTTATAGTTGCCAGATGTTGCTTTCTAGATTGACAATTTGTCCGAAAGTCTACAGTAGATTGAAAGTATCGAGACTTCTGTAGTTGCCAGATGTTGCTTTCCAGATGTTTGCTTTTTAGATTGACAATTTGTCCGAAATTCTACAGTAGATTGAAAGTATCGAGACTTCTGTAGTTGCCCAGATGTTGCTTTTCTAGATTGACAATTTGTCCGAAAGTCTACAGTAGATTGAAAGTATCGAGACTTCTGTAGTTGCCAGATGTTGCTTTCTAGGTTGACAATTTGTCCGAAATTCTACAGTAGATTGAAAGTATCGAGACTTCTGTAGTTGCCAGATGTTGCTTTCTAGATTGACAATTTGTCCGAAATTCTACAGTAGATTGAAAGTATCGAGACTTCTGTAGTTGCCAGATGTTGCTTAGATTGACAATTTGTACAGTGGCGGAGAAATTCTACAGTAGATTGAAAGTATCGAGACTTCTGTAGTTGCAAGATGTTGCTTTCTAGGTTGACAATTTGTCCGAAAGTCTACAGTAGATTGAAAGTATCGAGACTTCTGTAGTTGACAGATGTTGCTTTCTAGGTTGACAATTTGTCCGAAAGTCTACAGTAGATTGAAAGTATCGAGACTTCTGTAGTTGACAGATGTTGCTTTCTAGGTTGACAATTTGTCCGAAAGTCTACAGTAGATTGAAAGTATCGAGACTTTTATAGTTGCCAGATGTTGCTTTCTAGATTGACAATTTGTCCGAAATTCTACAGTAGATTGAAAGTATCGAGACTTCTGTAGTTGCCAGATGTTGCTTTCTAGGTTGACAATTTGTCCGAAAGTCTACAGTAGATTGAAAGTATCGAGACTTTTATAGTTGCCAGATGTTGCTTTCTAGGTTGACAATTTGTCCGAAAGTCCGAAAGTCTAGTTTTAGATTGAAAGTATCGAGACTTTTATAGTTGCCAGATGTTGCTTTCTAGATTGACAATTTGTCCGAAAGTCTACAGTAGATTGAAAGTATCGAGACTTCTGTAGTTGCCAGATGTTGCTTTCTAGGTTGACAATTTGTCCAAAAAGTCTACAGTAGATTGAAAGTATCGAGACTTTTATAGTTGCCAGATGTTGCTTTCTAGGTTGACAATTTGTCCGAAAGTCTACAGTAGATTGAAAGTATCGAGACTTCTGTAGTTGACAGATGTTGCTTTCTAGGTTGACAATTTGTCCGAAAGTCTACAGTAGATTGAAAGTATCGAGACTTCTGTAGTTGACAGATGTTGCTTTCTAGGTTGACAATTTGTCCGAAATTCTACAGTAGATTGAAAGTATCGAGACTTCTGTAGTTGCCAGATGTTGCTTTCTAGGTTGACAATTTGTCCGAAATTCTACAGTAGATTGAAAGTATCGAGACTTCTGTAGTTGCCAGATGTTGCTTTCTAGGTTGACAATTTGTCCGAAAGTCTACAGTAGATTGAAAGTATCGAGACTTCTGTAGTTGCCAGATGTTGCTTTCTAGGTTGACAATTTGTCCGAAATTCTACAGTAGTAGATTGAAAGTATTATAGTTGCCAGATGTTGCTTTCTAGGTTGACAACTTAGTTGCCAGATGTTGCTTTCTGAAATTCTACAGTAGATTAGACTTCTGTAGTTGACAGATGTTGCTTTCTAGGTTGACAATTTGTCCGAAAGTCTACAGTAGATTGAAAGTATCGAGACTTTTATAGTTGCCAGATGTTGCTTTCTAGGTTGACAATTTGTCCGAAAGACTTTTCTACAGTAGATTGACAATTTGTCCGAAATTCTCAGTAGATTGACTTCTGTAGTTGCCAGATGTTGCTTTCTAGGTTGACAATTTGTCCGAAATTCTACAGTAGATTGAAAGCTTTCTAGGTTGACAATCGAGACTTTTATAGACTTTTTGTTGCCAGATGTTGCTTTCTAGGTTGACAATTTGTCCGAAAGTCCAGATGTTGCTTTCTAGATTGACAATTTGTCGAAAGTCTACAGTAGATTGAAAGTATCGAGACTTCTGTAGTTGACAGATGTTGCTTTCTAGGTTGACAATTTTGTCTACAGTAGATTGAAAGTATCGAGACTTCAAGATGTTGCTTTCTAGGTTGACAATTTGAGTCTACAGTAGATTGAAAGTTCGAGACTTTGTAGTTGACAGATGTTGCTTTCTAGGTTGACAATTTGTCGAAAGTCTACAGTAGATTGAAAGTATCGAGAAAGTTGCCAGATCTAGATTGACAAGACTTCTGTAGTTGACAGATGTTGCTTTCTAGGTTGACAATTTGTCCGAAAGTCTACAGTAGATTGAAAGTATCAGATGTTGCTTTCTAGGTTGACAATTTGTTTGTAGATTGACTTTATTTGCCAGATGTTGGTTGACAATTTGTCCGAAAGTTACAGAGTTATTGATTGAAAGTATCAAGACTTCTGTAGTTGCCAGATGTTGCTTTCTAGATTGACAATTTGTCCGAAATTCTACAGTAGATTGAAAGTATCGAGACTTCTGTAGTTGCAAGATGTTGCTTTCTAGATTGACAATTTGTCCGAAAGTCTACAGTAGATTGAAAGTATCGAGACTTCTGTAGTTGACAGATGTTGCTTTCTAGGTTGACAATTTGTCCGAAAGTCTACAGTAGATTGAAAGTATCGAGACTTCTGTAGTTGACAGATGTTGCTTTCTAGGTTGACAATTTGTCCGAAATTCTACAGTAGATTGAAAGTATCGAGACTTCTGTAGTTGACAGATGTTGCTTTCTAGATTGACAATTTGTCCGAAATTCTACAGTAGATTGAAAGTATCGAGACTTTATAGTTGCAAGATGTTGACAAGATTGACAATTTGTCCGAAAGTCTACAGTAGATTGAAAGTATCGAGACTTTATAGTTGCCGAAAGTCAGATGTTGCTTTCTAGATTGACAATTTGTCCGAAATTCTACAGTAGATTGAAAGTATCGAGACTTCTGTAGTTGACAGATGTTGCTTTCTAGGTTGACAATTTGTCGAAATTCTACAGTAGATTGAAAGTATGCAAGATGTTGCTTTCTAGGTTGACAATTTGTCCGAAAGTCTACAGTAGATTGAAAGTATCGAGACTTCTGTAGTTGACAGATGTTGCTTTCTAGGTTGACAATTTGTCCGAAATTCTACAGTAGATTGAAAGTATCGAGACTTTTATATGTTGCCAGGTTGATGTTGCTTCGAGATTGAGAGAGTAAGACTGTAGTTGCCAGTTAGATTGACAATTTGTCCGACAAAGTCTCGAAATTCTACAGTAGATTGAAAGTATCGAGACTTTTGTAGTTGCAGATGTTGCTTTCTAGATTGACAATTTGTCCGAAATTCTACAGTAGATTTTAGGTTGACAATTTGTCTAGGTTGAAAATCGAGATTGAGAGTATCAAGACTTCTGTAGTTGCCAGATGTTGCTTTCTAGGTTGACAATTTGTCCGAAATTCTACAGTAGATTGAAAGTATCGAGAGTTTTGTAGTTGCTAGATGTTGCTTTCTAGGTTGACAATTTGTCCGAAAGTCTACAGTAGATTGAAAGTATCGAGACTTTTGTAGTTGCCAGATGTTGCTTTCTAGGTTGACAATTTTTCCGAAAGTCTACAGTAGATTGAGAGTATCGAGACTTTTGTAGTTGCTTTTTAGGTTGACAATTTGTCTGAAAATCGAGATTGAGATTGTCAAGACTTCTGTAGTTGCCAGATGTTGCTTTCTAGGATGACAATTTGTCCAAAATTCTACAGTAGATTGAAAGTATCGAGACTTTTGTAGTTGCCAGATGTTGCTTTCTAGGTTGGCAATTTGTCCGAAATTCTACAGTAGATTAAAAGTATCGAGGTTGACTTCTGTCTACAGTAGATTGCCACTTCTGTAGTTGCCAGATGTTGCTTTCTAGGTTGGCAGATTTGTCCGAAATTCTACAGTAGATTGAAAGTATCGAGACTTCTGTAGTTGCCAGATGTTGCTTTCTAGATTGACAATTTGTCCAAAAGTCTACAGTAGATTGAAAGTATCGAGACTTCTGTAGTTGCCAGATGTTGCTTTCTAGGTTGACAATTTATCCGAAAGTCTACAGTAGATTGAGAGTATCGAGACTTTTGTAGTTGCTTTTTAGGTTGACAATTTGTCCGAAAGTCTACAGTAGATTGAAAGTATCGAGACTTTTGTAGTTGCCAGATGTTGCTCTAGGTTGACAATTTATCCGAAAGTCTACAGGTTGACGAGACTTTTTGTCCGAAAGTCTACAGTAGATTGAGAGTATCGAGACTTTTGTATGTTGCTTTCTAGATTTGACAATTTGGTTGCTTTTAGGTTGACAACTTTTTTTCTGAAAATCGAGATTGAGAGTATCAAGACTTCTGTAGTTGCCAGATGTTGCTTTCTAGGTTGACAATTTGTCTTGAAATCTACAGTAGATTGAGAGTATCAAGACTTCTGTAGTTGCCAGATGTTGCTTTCTAGGTTGACAATTTGTCTGGAAATGTACACTAGATTGAGAGTATCGAGACTTCTGTAGTTGCCAGATGTTGCTTTCTAGGCTGACAATTTGTCAAAAAAATGAGATTGAGAGTATCGAGACTTCTGTAGTTGCCAGATGTTGCTCTGTAGGTTGACAATTTGTTCAGAAATCGAGATTGAGAGTATCGAGACTTCTGTAGTTGCCAAATGTTGCTTTCCAGGTTGACAATTTGTCTGAAAGTCGAGATTGAGAGTACTTAGAATTTTGTATGTGGCTGTACCAAGGAGATTGGATGGTCTCTAGACTGACTGTCCAAGTCTGTCTACCCATTCAAATCTGATATCAGTGCAATCACGCAGAAAAATTTTATGTAATTATGATCTCTCATAATTACAATATTAGTGGCAGCATATATATACAAAATCTGATCAGGGAAAGAAATTAGCTTCAGGCAACTGTGAAGTACCTGATCGCCAGTGGTTCACGGACTCTGTGCTTGATGCCTTAATATATTAATACAGGACGAATTAAATCAAATCAGTATATGTGAGGGAGTGCAACTGGAAAAGAAAAGAAAAAGACTGTGTAAGTGAACAAAAAAGATAAGATAAGATAAGATAATATGAGATAAGATAAGATAAGATAAGATAAGATAAGATAAGAGACGGCAAAGGACCCTGCCACAGACTTGAAGATATTAAGAATGAAGTAAAAACGTACCAAGAGCCCTGCCTCCGAATAGGCACAAGTCTTTCATGGTGCAAAAGGAGCCGTGACTCACATAAACTCGTATTATGAAAAATAAATGATGGTTTTTGCAATAAGCCGCTTACTACTGACTTCATTGTTTGAGCTTCTACGAGTGAATAATCAATGAGAGATAATCAAAGATTGCTGATAGCTTATACAGCCACCCACAATATTATTTTGCATAACAATGAGTCATGAGCTGCAGCATACTGAGATCAGAAAGTGCTATGTACGATCTCCAATTGACCGGTCTTCTTCTTCTCTCAAATACTGACTCACTGGTGTCATGACTTGAGTTGATCAACAAATGTTTGAAGATCAAACTTCTAGTCTGAAGTCACTTCCTTCGTGACAAAACATCATTGCCGCAAGGACTTTGTGCCTCAGCTACAACAGGTATAACGAAATTGTCAAGTCCCACACTCAAAAAGCTGCATGTTCTCCCAACTAAAGGAATTCTTGCTGTTTCCCTTCCCTGTCCCTGTCCCTGTCCCTGTCCCTGTCCCTGTCCCTGTCCCTGTCCCTTTCCCTGCTCAGCCATTCACTTTTAGTTTTCTCAAGAGTGCCAGCTCAAGCACAATGTTTCTGAAGATCAAAAGAGTCATATATTTTCAATGTTAAACAGCTGTAATAATAATAATAATAATAATAATAATAATAATAATAATAATAATAATAATAATAATAATAATAATAATAATAATTACTAACTCGGATGGCGCATTACAACTTTACACGCCCCGCCTTGTAGTATCTGGGATGACGTAGCTACTCAAAGAAACAAGGCACAGTCTGCCATCAGCTATAGAAAGCGCGTGAAGGAAGGGGAAGTGAAGCACCCGAAAGCAGACTGCACGGGTTGTTTTATTGCTGCTTGATGCTTGAGACCGTCAAGAAAAAATGTCGTCACTGATATAAATCTCAGGATTTCCATTAACTGTTCCTCTCAATGATGTATAATTATAACAAAATAAGATTGCACACTGAATACGTGTCGCACCAAGCCAGAGAGTACATCAGATTTTCCTCAATGAAAGTGTCGTCATCGAGATTTTTGTTGTTAAGTGACTGCAGTGGTTACAGCATAGAATACTGCTGGGTTTTCCTGCTAGAACGACTTTTGTGCATCTGGTTCTCTCAGTCGAACGTTCGTTCCGCTGTTGTTGTCGTGTTGTGTTGGGAGGTTTTTGTGTGTATGCCTGTCTCCAAGGTAGGCTACCTCACCTCAAATGTTTTCGAGTTCCATTAGTATCTTTTACAAGGTGTGTGTAATGGGCCATCTTGTTAATGACTGCTGCAAGGTAGGAATCCATATAAAAATACAGATTTGGGATATTTGCATTGCTACTGCTCCCATCAAGAAATTTAAACCATGCTCAGACCATGGATTTAAGAACTTATATGAACCTTGAGAAAATATGGCAATCACCACCAATACACTTGTTTAGATATTGTGGATTCTCTCAACCTGCAAAGTTTCATGCGACTCTAGAGTACTACTTTGATCTATTGATTAAAAATATGCTCATTAGGCTTTGCTTTTCATTTAATATAAATATATTCCTGAGTTATGCCACAAGCGGAAAGACCATCAAAAACAGCATCTCCGTCACGTAACAGATTGACAGTGAATTAGAGCTTGAAGAGAATTAAACTATTTGGCACAGCAGCGACTCCAGCAAAGAATGATAATGATGCCCTCCCTCTTCATGACCTGAATCATCAAGCCACAGCTCATGCAATGCACGGTCTGACGGCTGTTGCACAGATGAACAAACCTAACAGAAGCTCAGTTCCCATCGGCTGCCACAAACTGTCTTGACCTCGTGCCACATGCTCATGTGCGTCATTTCTTGATGACGGAAAATGATGGATGAAAGGTCTGACTGAGTGGCACTGCATCCTTCATTGTGTTCCTCGCAACAAAAAGGATCTGGATATATGACTGCCCTCCAAAGCGTCAACTCTGAAGGATATAGTTAGTTACTGGCTCTTTGCTGGAAAAAACAGTTTAGAGTCAGACTATTTTTTCGTTGTCACTTTTGATGTGCGAAGCTTCTCTCACACCAAAAGTTTCGTAAACGTCAGTTTTGTTCCATTGTGATCTCCATTCTTTCACTTTTTAATATCTGCTCATGCCAGCGTTTAGAAGTTTCATTTGTCATTATTATTAACTATTTATATTAGCTTTCCCCGATTACTATAGCCAGGCCTGCAGTATAGCAGAATAAAAATTGTCTGAACTTTGTAGCATGTACAGTACAGTACATTTTTCACTCTTGTTTCTAAAACAGGCTGTATTGTATGTTACCACACCCTTCACTCTACTACAAAAAAAAAAAAAAAACCGCAAGTTTTTCATTTTTGTGTCGTTGACTTAGTTTTCATGTGTAGACTCATAAGAAGAGAGAAAAAACAATAAACTGAAGCTACAGAAAACTGCACCTCTTGTGACAGCCACTCTGAGAAGACGGTTGTTCGGCCATCCTCGGACTACACACTTCAAGGACTGCTTCTTCAATCTACTGCCTTTAAAGCTTAGAGATTCTTTTCCTGCTTCTGTTTTTCCTAAATCTTATAACCCTTCTCCCTTTGAACGGGAGGTTTATAACTTCCACCTTGGTTAAGTAGGCAATTCTTCCTTTCCTTTCTCTTGACCTTGTTGGTTTCTTCGGGGCTGAGCGAGTGCCAGTGCCAAGATGTCATCAAAAATCACAATGTGTCAAGACCAAAACTGAGATTATGCTGCATTTCTTTGATACTCATCAACACATCCAGTAACACAGAGTGCCTTAAGTTAAACGACGGAAGTGCAAAGTTCAGGTAACAATGATAAAAGGTACAGATATTCATTCGGCCAAATACATTTCATCGTAGGTATTCATGACAGCTCTGTGACAGTATCTTGTCCGGCAAATGTTTCAACCAGGGATCAAGATGAGTCTGTGGGACGACGAGCGCCTCCGAGGACACTCATGAGGCAGCAAGCAACGCTTTCACGTAGGACTTTTGCATAAGAGAGGCTGATGAAGATTTTATACATTTTTGATAACGCTGATACGTAAAAACTGAATCGTCCGTCCTCCTATATCACTCGAGACATTCAGACACAGAATCCTTCCTGTACATTTTCAGAACCAATGACAATAACCACCTCCAAAACAAAGGCGAGGAAAGATGTCAAGGTATGTTGCTATTGTCTTACACAGGGAGTTTAGCCGTGTACTGTTCATAGCAAACACAGTCAGAGAACTAAGGGTTTGTTGACTTTGTTTCAGATGTGCGACATTTGGCCCCAAACCGTTTAATAATAAAATTTGCGCTCAGCTACACGGAATGTGAATCTCATGTCGTGATTTTTATTGGCAGTGAGAGAACCGACATCCTCATTTTTTAAAACGTTCTGAACTTCTCTTTTATGTTACATACACAATTAAAATAATTCAATCACCATTAAAAAAAACTACTTCACGTTTAAACTGTCATAAAGAAAATGAAATGCTGTGGTGTAGACGAAATGGCGGGAAAGTTGACCCTAAATATGACCGTATGTCGCAAATTGGTCTTCAGTTAGTGTCTAATTTGCGAATAGTTCTGGATGGCTTTGCAAATACAGCACCGAATTCAGATATATATTTGGAGGGGTGACTACTCTGCCTGACATGCTTTCAAGATCTCGTGATGGAGTTTCCAGAGGGTGAGAAATCGAAACGTGATTCGTGATCCACGTTAATCGGGCAAGTCACAACGGAAAGGAAAAGAAACATCCGTTCCTAAGATTTCGACAATGAAGCAAATGGCACCTTCTGACAACATCTGAGTGGCTATTGAAATCCAAAATTTGGAGTTCTGCAGCTCCATGATCATATCTGGTGAACTTATCTTCCATTGTAAAATCACATCATGCATAGTCATTAGAGACAAGCAATTCTACAAAGCAGCTTCCTGGTACTGTATTACATATGACTGGACAGGTGGAGAGAGAGAGAGAGAGAGAGAGAGAGAGAGAGAGAGAGAGAGAGAGAGGAATGGTCTGAGGAGGGAAGAGGGAGGAGGGAAGAGGGAAGAGGGAGGAAGGGAAAGAGGGGGTGAGGGAGGGTGGGCGGGAGGGTTCACCAGTCACCTGCTTGCTCATGTCCCACACTGTGGGCATGAAAGCAGTCCAAATGCCAGCTGGAATTTTCTCCTGCATCTGTGTCTCATTTTGTTTGGAGTTTGAGTGCAAGGAGTGTGGGAAGGAAGAAGACCCGCAGAAGGATGGATGAACATTTCAGAAAATTCCAGCAGGAGACAAAGGAAGTTTCTCATGCAAATAAAGAGAGGGATGTTAATTCCTAATCAAATGACAGCACTATATACATAATGAGTACAACCTGTTGTATCTAGTCCAGTTTAAGAGTGCAATTTTTTGTGCTGAAATTCACACTGGTGCTTGTGTTACCTTTTCCATGGAGACGCTTCTCGTCAAAGTCTGATCATTTTTGCCTGAAAGTTCACTTACACAATTCTGATAGCTAATTTGTGTTTTCCCTGGGAACATAGATTTCCTAATGCAAAGTAAATCACGTACAGTTTGCAAGTTGTTATATTATCTAGAAAAGTTAAGCAAAAATCTGTAAAATATGAATATACTGGTCAATCGGATAAACAGGAGGTAAAA
>NC_089796.1:51120398-51185398 GCF_040412425.1 Macrobrachium rosenbergii
TCATCATTCTCTTTTCATGGGGCAATGAGTAAGTTTACAGTCTCTTTTAACTGAGCAATGAGTAAATTCATTAGTCTCTTTCATGGAAAAACGAGTAAATATACAGTCTCATTTCATGGAGCAACGAGTAAAATTTATAGTCTCTTTTCATGGAGCAACGAGTAAATTCATTACTCCTTTTTTATGGAGCTTATGAGCAAACTTATAGTCTCTTTTAATTGAGCAACGAGAAAATTCATTAGTCTATTATCATGGAGCAACGAGTAAATTTATAGTCTCTTTTCATCCAGCAACGAGAAAATTTACAGTATAGTCTCTTTTCATGGAACAACGAGTAAATTTAGAGTTCTTTTAACTTAGCAACGAGTACATTCATTAGTCTCTTTTCATGGAGCAACCAGAAAGTTTATAGTCTCTTTTCGTAGAGCAACGTGTAAGATTATATTCTCTTTTCATGGAGCAAGAAGTAAATTTCTTAGTCTCTTTTCATTGAGCAACGAGTAAATTTATAGTCTTTTTTCATGGAGCAATAAGTAAATTTATAGTCTCTTTTCTCTGCAGCAACGAGTAAATTTATAATCTCTTTTCATGTAAGACGAAGTAAATTTATAGACTCTTTTCATGGAGGAACGAGTAAATTTATATTCTTTTCATGGAGCAACGAGTAAATTTAAAGCCTTTTTTTATGGAGCAGTGAGTAAATCTATAGTCTCTTTTTATGGAGCAACGAGTAAATTTAGTATCTTTTCATGGAGCAACGAGTAATTTGTAGTGCCTTTTCATGGAGCAACGAGTAAATTTAAAGGCCCTTTTCATGGAGCAATGAGTAAATTTATAGTATCTTTTCATGTAACGAGTAAATTCATTAGTCTCTTTTCATGGAGCAATGAGTAAAGTTATAGTCTCTTTTCATTAGACAATGAGTAAATTTATAGTCTCTTTTCATGGAGCAAAAATTAAATTTATAGTTTTTTCATGGAGCAACGAATAAGTTTAAAGCCTTTTTTATGGAGCAGCGAGTAAATTTATAGTCTCTTTTTGTGGAGCAACGAGTAAATTTAGTCTCTTTTCATGGAGGAATGACTAAATTTATAGTCTGTATTCATGATCCAACAAGTATATTTATATTCTCTTTTCATGGAGTAACGAGTAAATTCATTAGCTTCTTTTCATTTAGCAATTGGTAAATTTATTGTCTCTTTTAACTGAGCAACGAGTAAACTCATGTCTTTTTTCATGGAGCAGCGAGTAAATTTATAATCTCTTTTCATGGAGCAACGAGTAAATTTGTAGTCTCTTTTCATGGAGCAACGAGTAAGTTTATAATCTCTTTTCATGGATCAACTAGTAAATTTATAGTCTCCTTTCATGGAGCAACTAGTAAATTTATAGTGTCTTTTAACTGAATAACGAGTAAATTTATAGTTTCTTTTAACTGAGCAACGACTGAACTTATAGTCTCTTTTCATGGAGAAACAAGTAAATTTATAGTCTCTTTTAATTAAGCAACGAGTAAATTCACTAGTCTCTTTTCATGGAGTAACGAGTAAATTTATAGTCTCTTTTCATGGAACAACGAGTAAATTTATAGTCTCTATTAATGGAACAACGAGTAAATTTATAGTCTGTTTTCATGGAGCAATGAGTAAGTTAATAGTCTCTTTTCAAGGAGCAACGAGTAAGTCAATAGTCTCTTTTCATAGAACATCGATTAAATTTATAGTCTCTTTTCATGGAGCAACGATTAAGCTCATTAGTTTCATTTCATGGAGCAACGATTAAGCTCATTAGTTTCATTTCATGGAGGAACGAGTAAATTTTTAGTCTCTTTTAACTGAGCAACAAGTTACTTTATAGTCTCTCTTCATGTAGGAACGAGTAAATTTATAGTCTGTTTTCATGGAGCAACGAGTAAATTTATAATCTCTTTTCATGGAGGAACGAGGAAATTTATAGTCTCTTTTCATGGAGCAATGAGTAAATTTATTAGTATTCTTTCGTCGAGCAACAAATAGATTCATTAATCTCTTTTCATCGTGCAATGGGTAAATTTATAGTCTCTTTTCATGGAGCAAAGAGTAAATTTAAAGCCTCTTTTCATGTGGCAATGAGTAAATTTATGGTCTCTTTTTATGGAGCAACGAGTAAGTTTAGTTTCTTATCATGACGTAACGAGTAAATTTATAGTCTTTTCACAGAGCAACGAGTAAATTTATAGTCTCTTTACAGGGAGCAACGAGTGAATTTATAGTCTCTTTTCATGAAGCAACAAATAAATTTATAGTCTCTTTTCATGGAGCAACCAGTAAATTAATAGTCTCGATTAATGGGGCAACAAGAAAATTTATAGCCCCTTTTCATGGAGCAATGAGTATATTTATAGTGTCTTTTCATGGAGCAACGCGTAAATTTATAGCCTCTGTTCATGGAGCAACAAGTAAATTTATGGTCTCTTTTCATGGAGCAACGAGAAAATTTATAGTCTCTTTTCATGGAGCAGCAAATAAATTTACAGTCTCCTTTCATTGAGCAGCGAGTATATCTATAGTCTCTTTTCATGGAGCAACGAGTAAAATTATAGTCTCTTTTCATGGAGCAACAAGTAAATTTATAGTCTCTTTTCATGGAGCAATGAGTAAATTTATAATCTCTTTTCATAGATCAACGAGTAAATTTATAGTCTCTTTTCATGGAGCAACGAGTAAATTTATAGTCTCTTTTCATGGAGCAACGAGTAAATTTATAGACTCTTTTCATGGAGCAACGAGTAAATTTATAGTCTCTTTTCATAGATCAACGAGTAAATTTTTAGTCCCCTTTCATGGAGCAACAAGTAATTTTATAGTCTATTTTCATGGATAAAAGAGTGTATTTAAAGCATCTTTTCATGTAGCAAAAGGTAAATATATAGTATCTTTTCACTGAGTAACGAGTATATCTAAACCCTCTTTTCATGGAGCAACGAGTAAATTTATAGTCTCTCTTTATGGAGCAATGAGTAAATTTATAGTCTCTTTTAAATGAGCAACGAGTAAATTGATTAGTCTCTTTTCATATGAACAACGAGAAAGTTTATAGTTTTCTTTGCCGGAGGAACGAGTAAATTTATAATCTCTTTTCATGGAGCAATGAGTAAATTTATCACTCTTTTCGTGGAGCAACGAGTAAATTTATTAGTCTCTTTTCATGGAGCAACAAGTAAATTCATAAATTATAATTTCTTTCCATGTAGGAACGATTAAATTTATGATGCTCAATTTGTAGTCTCTTTACATGGATCAATGAGTAAATTTATTGTCTCTATTCATGGAGTAATGCGTCTATTTATAGTGTCTTTTCATGGAGCAAGGGGTAAATTTATAGTCTCTTTACATGGAACAACGAGTAAATTTATAGTCTCTTTTCATGAAGCAACGAGTAAATTCATAGTCTCTTTTTATGGAGCAAAGAGTAAATTCATACTCTCTTTTTATGGGACAAAGAGTAAATTTACAGTCTCTTTTCATGGAGCAACGAGTAAATTTATTGTCTCTTTTCATGGAGCAAGGAATAAATTTATAGTCTCTTTTTATGGAGCAACGAGGAAATTTATTGTATCTTTTCATATAGCAACGAGTAAATCTATAATCTCTTTTCATGTAGCAACGAGAAAATTTATAGTCTCTTTTTATGAAGCAACGAGTAAATGTATGTTCCCTTTTCATGGAGCAACAAGTAAATTTATAGTCTCTTTTCATGGAGCAATGAGTAAATTTATAATCTCCTTTCATGGAGATTATAAATTTATTAGTCCCTCTTCATTGAGCAACGAGGAAATTCACTAATTTCTTTTCATTGGGCAACGAGTAAATTTATAGTCTCTTTTCATGGACCAACGAGTAAATTTAGTAGTCTCTTTTCTGGGAGGAACGTGTAAATTTATAGTCTCTTTTAACTGAGCAACGAATTAATTTATAGTCTCTTTTCATGTAGGAACAAGTAAATTTATTTTTTCTTTTCATGGAGTATCAAGTAAATTTATAATCTCTTTTAATGGAGCAACGAGTTAATTTATAGTCTCTTTTCATGGAACAGTGAGTAAATTTATTAGTCTCCTTTTGTGGAGCAACAAGTAAATTCATTAGTCTCTTTTCACGGAGCAACGGGTAAATTTATAATCTCTTTTCATGGAACTATAAGTAAATTTATTAGTCTTTTTTCATGGAGGAACGTGTAAATTTATAGTCTCTTTTAACTGAGCAACGAGTTAATTTATAGGCTCTCTTTATGTAGGCACGAGCAAATTTATAGTCTCTTATCATGGAGCAACGAGTAAATTTATGATCTCTTTTCATGGAGCAACGAGTAAATTTATTAGTCTCCTCTCGTGGAGCAACAAGTAAATTCCTTAGTCTCTTTTCATGAAGCAATGTGTAAATTTATAGTCTTTCCATGGAGCAAAGAGTAAATTACAGCCTCTTTTCATGGAGCAACAAGTATATTTAAAGTCTCTTTTTATGGAGGAACGGCATGGGGAAACATGTAAATTTAGTCTCTTTTCATGGAGGAATGAGTAAATTTATTGTCTCTTTTCATGGAGCAACGAGTAAATTTATTGCCTCTTTCATGGAGCAATGAGTAAATTTAGTAGTTTCTTTTCATGGAGGAACGTGTAAATTTATAGTCTCTTTTAACTGAGCAATGAATTAATTTATAGTTTCTTTTCATGTAGGAACAAGTAAATTTATGGTCTATTTCATGGAGCATCGAGTAAATTTATAATCTCTTTTCATGGAGCAATGAGTTAAATTATAGTCTCTTGTCATGGAACAATGAGTAAATTTATTACCCTCCTTTCGTGGAGCAACAAGTAAGATCATTAGCCTCTTTTCATGGAGCAACTGGTAAATTTATAGTCTCTTTTAACTGAGCAACGAGTTAATTTGCAGTCTATCTTCATGTAGGCCCAAGTAAATTTATAGTCTCTTTTCATGGAGCAACGAGTAAATTTATAACCTCTTTTCGTGGCGGAACCAGTGAATTTATAGTCTTTTTAAATGGACCAATGAGTAAATTTATTAGTCTCCTTTCGTGGAGCAACAAGTAAATTCCTTAGTTTCTTTTCATGGAGCAACGGGTAAATTTATAGTCTCTTTCCATGGAGCAAAGAGTAAATTTAAAGTCTCTTTTTATGGAGCAACGGATAAATTTAGTCTCTTTTCTTGGGGAAACGTGTAAATGTAGTCTCTTTTCATGGGAGAACGAGTAAATTTATTGTCTCTTTTCATGGAGCAACGAGTAAATTTATAGTCTCTTTTCCTGGAGCAATGAGTAAATTTATAGTCTCTTTTCATGGAGCAACGCGTAAATTTGTAGTCTCTTTTCATCGAGCAACGAGTAAATTCATAGTCTCTTTTCATGGCGTAAAGAGTAAATTTATAGTCTCTTTTCATGGAGCAACGAGTAAATTTATAGTCTCTTTTCATGGAGCAACGAGTAAATTTACAGTCTCTTTTCATCGAGCAACGAGTAAATTTATAGTCTCTTTTCATGGAGCAACGAGTAAATTCATAGTCTCTTTTCATGGAGTAAAGAGTAAATTTATAGTCTCTTTTCATGGAGCAACGAGTAAATTTAGTGTTTTTTCATGGAGCAACGAGTAAATTTATAGTCTCTGTCCATGGAGTATCGAGTAAATTTATAGTCTTTTTTCATGGAGGACAGAGTAAGTTTATAGTCTCTTTTCATAGGGCAACGAGTTAATTTATAGTGTCTTTTCATGAAGCAACGAGTAAATTTATAGTCTCTTCTATGGAGCAACAAGTAAATTTTGTCTCTTTTAACTGAGGAACGAGTAAATTTATAGTCTATTTTAACTGAGCAACGAATAAATTCGTTAGTGTCTTTTCATGGAGCAATGAGTAAATATACAGTCTCCTTTCATGGAGCAACGATTAAATTTATAGTCTCTTTTAACTGAGCAACGAGCAAATTCATTAGTCTCTTTTCATGGAGCAACGAGTAAATTTATTGTCTCTTTTCATGGAGCAACGAGTAAATTTATAGTCTCTTTTCATATAATACAGAGTAAATTCATAGTCTTCTTTCTGGGAGCAACGAGTAAGATTATAGTCTCTTTTTATAGAGCAACGAGTTAATTTATAGCCTCTTTTTATGGAGCAACAAATAAATTTATAGTCCCTTTTTATAGAGCAATAAATAAAATCATAGACTCTTTTAACTGAGTAACGGGTAAATTTATAGTCTCTTTTAACTGAGTAACGAGTAAATTCATTAGCCTCTTCTCATGTAGCAACGATTAAATTTACAGTTTCTGTTAACTGAGCAACGAGTGAATTCATTAGTCTCTTTGCAAGGAGCGACGAGTAAATTCATAGCCTATTTTCATGGAGCAACGAGTAAATTTATAGTGTCTTTTCATGGACAACGAGTAAATTTATAGTCTTTTCATGGAACAGCAAGTAAATTCGTATTCTCTTTTCATGGAGCAAGGAATAATTTTATAGTCTATTTTCATGGAGGAACGAGTAAATTTAAAACCTATTATCCTGGAGCAACAAGTAAATATATAGTCCCTTTCCCTGAAGCAACGAGTAAATTTATAATCTTTTTTCATGGAGGAACGAGTAAATTTATAGTCTATTTTCATGGAGCAACGAGTAAATTTAAATCCTCTTTTCATGGAGTAGCGAGTAAATTTATAGTCTCTTATTATGGAGCAACAAGTAAATTTATTGTCTCTTTTAACTGAGCAACTAGTAATTTGATTAGACTCTTTTTATGGAGGAACGAGTAAATTTACAGTCTCTTTTCATGTAGCAAGGAGTAAATTTATAGTCTCTTTTCATGGAGCAATGAGTAAATTTAACAATCTTTTTTCATTGATCAACGCGTAAATTCATGAATTTCTTTTCAGGGAGCAACTCATGGAGCAACGTGTAAATTTATAATCTCTTTTCATGGTGCAACGAGTTAATTTGTAGTCTCTTTTAATGGAGCATTTAGTAAATTTATTAGTCTCCTTTCATGGAGCAACAAGCAAATTCATTAGTCTCTTTTCATGGAGCATCAGGTAAATTTATAGTCTCTTTTAATGGAGCAACGAGTAAATTTAAAGCCTCGTTTCATGGATGAACGAGTAAATTTAAAGTCTTTTTTATGGAGCAACGAGTAAATTTAGTCTCTTATCATGGCGCAATGAGTAAATTTATTTTCTCATTTCATGGAGCAACGAGTAAATTTATAGTCTCTTTTCGTGGAGCAACGAGTAAATTTATAGCCTCTGTTTATGGAGCAACGAATATATTCATAGTCTCTTTTCATGGAGCAATCAGTAAATTTATAGTCTCTTTTCATGGAGGAACGAGTAAATTTATTGGTCTCTTTTTTATAAAGGAACGTGTAAATTTATAGTCTCTTTTAACTGAGCAACGAGTTAACTTATAGTCTCTCTTCATGTAGGAACGAATAAATTTATAGTCTCTTTTCATTGAGCAACGAGTAAATTTATAACCTCTTTTTATGGAGGAACGAGTTAATTTATAGTCTCTTTTCATGGAGCAACAAGTAAATTTATAGTCTCTTTTTATGGAGCAACGAGTAAATTTATAGTCTCTTCTCATGGAGCAAAGAGTAACTTTAATGCCTCCTTTTCATGGAGCAATGAGTAAGTTTAAAGTCTCTTTTTATGGAGCAACGAGTAAATTTAGTCTCTCTTCATGGATCAACGAGTAAATTTATTGTCTCTTTTCATGGAGGAACGAGTAAATTTATAGTTTCTTTTCCTGTAGCAACTAGTTAATTTATATTCTCTTTTCATGGGGCAACGAGTAAATTTATAGTCTCTTTTCATGGAGCAACGAGTAAATTTATAGTTTCTTTTTTCTGGCGCATTGAGTAAATTTATAGTCTCTTTTCATGGAGCAACGAGTAAAATTATAGTCTCTTTTCATGGAGCAACGAGTAAATTTATAGTCTCTTTTCATGGATCAACGAGTAAATTTATGGTCTTTTTTTCATGGAACAACTAGTAAATTTAAAGCATCGTATAGTGTCTTCTAATGGAGTAACAAATAAATATATTAGCCTCTTTTAATGGAAGAACGAGTAAATTTATAGTGCCTTTTAATGGAGTAACGAGTGCGTGAACTCGACTGCCGAATTATTATCTTCTGTAGCCCTTCATGTCGATAAAACCGGTCATTCTCAACTAATCTTATTTCCAGTTTTACTGTTTTCCGTGATCGCTTGCTCATTTCACTTTGCTCATTAGCTGGTGTACTTAACTCCCTTAAGCATTTTTTATGAAAATTTTATAAATGGTCCTATAAGGCTTTTCGTTTTGATAGTTTTTGTTAACTTAATTACGGATTCCAGTTGTCTAATTTTGTCTTCAAAGGTTTTGCTGATAATTTTTAAAGAATTTGTCAACTGAGTGTTTCGCCAACTGCCATTTCCTAGGTCCTTTTTCCAAATTTGAAGATGAGTCGCAGGTCATCGGCCAGTGAAGAGGAAATGTTCTCTTCACTACGCCTACTCCTCCTCCTCCTTTCCTTTTATCTCTTTGGCTTTCTAGCACCAATGACCTGTCCCTATATTTGTCGATATTATATTCTGTTATTTTATCAATCACACCCCTTTTCTTCTTTGTCAGGGGGTGGCGCCGGAAAGGTACAGCCTTCGGGGTTCCTAGGAAGTCTTTGGGAATCAGGCTGCTAACTCGACACTCTATTTCTTGAGCTCAGCAGTCGCTGGTACCCAATTATACAGTTGGCTGGACCGGTGGGTGGCTGTCCGAGAATCAACTATGGACCCAGTAAACTTGACCCGAGAGCTGTGGTAATAATTCTATAAATATAAAAATAAAATTATGGTCATGTTTTGCCAATAAATACTTCCAAACACGACAGAAATATTCGGAGTAATGTTTCTGTTGACTGAAAACACAACTACTTGACATGAATATTTCTAATCTTAGAGTTTATGTACGTTTGAGATGATACAGGAATACTGTACTTTACTTTGATTCCTGTTAAAAGCGCAAAGCCAAGTTCTTTGCAGCACCAAATTTCTAAATCTCTATCCTAGGATTAAATTTCTCTAGGAGTGACATAGTAAAGTACTGTATATAAGAATAAAAAAATAAAATCAATAAGGATTAATTTTAACAGGATCTTTGCTTGGCCACGATGTGCATAAGATAAAATTAAATTTCTTTAGTTCAGAAAAGTGTAGAGCTGACTAAGACGTCTGAGGATCCAATTTCATTACTACTTTACTCTAGGCTATACTTTGTGAAGGAAGCAATATCATGGCTTAGGCCAAATTGACAGAATTACCTTTTCAAGACAATTTTTTAGGAAAGTGATCAAGTCAGCGCTAAGGAAATTTCAACATAAGTCCCATTTTCTTGCTGTTTGAATAATTTCGATGTGGAACGTACGGGAAACACGAAAGTACTTGGGACAATTATTTCATTAGTCTGAGAAGCAGTATGGAAGAAGAGAGTAATCTGAAACTCTTCAATTAGACCCAAAGACATACATGGTATATGGTTCAAATGATGCGCCTACAAATAGCAAGACAATACTTGAAATGCTTAATTACACTGGTGGGAGGGGAGGGCGGGGGGAGAGTTTTCAAGGCCAGGTGGACCTTGCACTGAAACTGTTTTACAGTGTTTAACAGAGCACCTAACTGCAAAAGATTCTGATTTCTAGATCACGAATTCAGAAAAGCCATAAATCAAAGTACTGATAGCAGAGGCTGGCAGTCAAACAACTATAAGATGACGTCATCCACTCAAGATTACCATTTCAAAAACAACTTGTAGACCTTATACAAACTCATTCTACAAAACAACAACTTATATAATGAGACCACTAAATCAGCTATGAAGTATATTACACAGAACCTGAAGGAAGCCCTTTCTTCACTGAAGGATCTTTCTGCTACAGTGAGCTCCTGAGAAAACCGAGAACAGTTGACTGAAATCACAACACGGATGGAAGAGCTAAAAGGAAACTGCAGAGAATCCTTCCCTTTAAAAGTACCATTTACAAATCTTCACAAGGAGCCTGAACAGAGTAGTTTTCCTGTGAACATCATGGAATGTCATCTACACTCTACGTGCAGGAGAACTGATAACACATATTAAGCAGCCTCAGCCCTCACCAGCTAGAACTAGACATCAATACAAACTAGACCTAATTGCGAGCTTGTATAAGAAAACAGTAAATAGATTTAAGAAATTGCTTAAGAATTTCGAATAAAAATCCTAGCACATATCATGAGGTTTTTTGTCTCCTCATAACCTCTTCTCAGTGAATCTCATTTTCAAGTTCACTAGTGAGGCAGTGAAGGCGAATCCCATCACTAGACTAATTATCTCGAAATATGAGGACCTTGATGAGACCTGAAGAGCAAAATATCTAAGGACATAGTAAGGGATGGGAAGACATTTTGAGGGTGAACAGTATGTTCTTCAAATACAGAATAAGAATACTTGTATGTGTGTAGATGAGAACTGCAAATTAATTACCAAAGTGCTCAAGAATTCCAAATAAATTCCCTTCTAACAGATGTAAACAAGACCTTCAAATTCCTGCCCTAACTAACGGATATAGGTAAGACCTTCAGCATAAAAACTCGGACCAACGGATTTACAATGATAAAGGTTACTCTAAGTGCAGCTACTTCATGTAATGCCAGCCTGAAATTACGCTATAAAAAAATCATAAACTTAACAGTACTAGCAGTGAAAAAAGGACTATATATTCTAGATTCATTGCCACTGGTACAATGAATAAATATAAAAAAAACAGCAATCTAAAAAACGGTTCCAAAACCAAAACTCAAAAGATGAGATACATTTTATAGAGCTCTACTTTGAATAAAGAAAATTCCATAACAGTAAACAAGTTCGCCTCATGAATTTAACATACCGACCATGAAACAAAACTCTTAGGCTATCACAAGCAAAAGAAAGTACATACCACGGGCAAAAGTGCCTTTCAGGAATTACACTGCAAGGAGTCAGAGTAACAGAGGCTGCTATGGCAAAACTTCAGATCATCAGTTTCATAAACAAACAGTTCTCCCTTGTTAATGGACTCCACTAGCGGATCGGGGGCGGGGGGGGGGGCACCTGGGCACTTGTCCCCGCCATGAAAAATAATGACAAAATAATAATAGTGAAGATTTAGATAACAATAGCATGAATGAGAAATATAAAGATGGAAAAAATCTGTTATAGAAATAATAAAAAAATTTTGAGAAAAGAAAATAATAACAATAATAATAACAGTAATCTTAATGTTTACATATTTATATATATATATATATATATATATATATATATATATATATATATATATATATATATATATACACACACACACACACACACACATATATATATATATATATATATATATATATATATATATATATATATATATATATATATATATATATATATATATATATATATATATATATATATATATATATATATATATATATATACACACACACACACATATATATATATATATATATATATATATATATATATATATATATATATATATATATATATATATATATATATATATATATATATATATATACACACACACACACACACACATATATATATATATATATATATATATATATATATATATATATATATATATATATAATCATCAATGAAGGGCAGAGGACACACAGATATACAAGCTGACTTTATTCCAACGTTTCGCAATTATCAAATTAATTACATCATCAGGACTGTTAAAATAAAAAATAAAATTCTTTGTAAAATCGTAAAAGCTAAAAATAAAAGTTAAGAATTCAAAAGCTGAAAATTATTCATACAAAAATTTTCAGGAATGTACACAACCATTAAAATTAAAGAAAATTTTTTTTCAAAAATCATTACATTAAAATGAAAGGTAACAGAATATACAGTAAACTAAAATTAAAAGCTATCCGTGAAAGGGGTTACTGAACAAAAGATTAAGGACCGACCTAGAGGAGTGGCAGCGTTAAACTAAATGTAAACTTAAATAGAAACAACACAAGTCAGGATAAATATAGAGGAGAGGAGGATATATGAGTGTTTAACGACGGAACAAGTTGTTTGATAAAAAGTGATTCCAGAATAACAAGGTCTTGAGGATTGGTGGTATGGCCTAAAATGCAGAAGTCTTTATTATCAATGTGTGTTTTGCAAATTTTTGAGTGATTTCTGATATTTTTAGCTTTTACGATTTTACAAAGAATTTCATTTTTTATTTTAACAACCCTGATGATGTAATTAATTTGATAATTACGAAACGTTGGAATAAAGTCAGCTTGTATATCTGTGTGTCCTCTGCCCTTCATTGATGATTTTAAGTATGGATTGACTCCTGACTCCTCACACTAAGCTATATATATATATATATATATATATATATATATATATATATATATATATATATATATATATATATATATGTGTGTGTGTGTGTGTGTGTGTGTGTGTATAAAATAAGAGCTAAATATATATATATATGTACAGTATATATTTATATATATACTGTATATATATATATATATATATATATATATATATATATATATATATATATATATATATATATATATATATATATATATATATATATATATATATATATATATATATATATATATATATATATATATATATATATATATATATGGTAAATTTACAGTTTCAGTCAAATTCACATTTCAATATAAAATTACATTTTCCTAGCTTAAATAGTGTACTTTCAACGAATCTGACCTTTATTTCTTCCGCAAATGATTAGATTTTGAGATACATGGCCGCCATGGTACCGCTCTCAGTTTTGGGTGGTGCAACGCGCTCACGCGGTTTATGCACATTTTAAATGATTGTTGCAAGCTCGTATGTTCTGGCAAGCGGTAATATTGCGCTGCGCGTGCTTGCCACAGGGTTACAGGGAACGAAATTTTACCCCTAACGTCTAGTTACAGTTTCGGTGAAATTCACGGCCGATACTGCAATGTTACCCTTTTCGTTAACCACTTCACTTACCTTAAATAGATGGTAGTACTAAATCTTCACGAAGAAAGGTATTCACAACCTGTGGAGTTCCATTGTAATGTCCATGGAAACGACCAATAGCCTCAAAGTAAGACAGAGAACACCCACTGCAGACTTGCACGACGAAATCCATGGCAGTCAACTGAAGCGCACTTTTGTAGAAAGCCGGCTTATTCCAAAATCGCAGTTAATTGGATATTCTTGAAACAAAGCAACCAATCAGGTTTCAGCATTTGTACCGTACTTATAATTCATAATGAAAAACAAAAGACGATTAGGCATTTTTACCCACAATACATTGACAAAAAGCAAAAACGCATCAGCAGAAAAACTGTCATGGCAGCATAAACGCATCCTTGCGATAACAACAAGGCACAATATTCATCGGCAAATATCTCCGTAACTCTTAATTTGCGGAAGATGCGAGTAAGTATTTCGTATGAATCATGACAAAAATATATGATAGCAAGTAAAAAAATATTAGATATCCGAATTTGACCGAAACTGTAATAATACCATATATATATATATATATATATATATATATATATATATATATATATATATATATATATATATATATATATATATATATATATATATATATATATATATTTATATACAGTATATATATTTATATACAGTATATATACTGTATATATATATATATATATATATATATATATATATATATATATATATATATTTATATACAGTATATATACTGTATATATATATATATATATATATATATATATATATATATATATATATATATATATATATATATATATATATATATATATATATATATATATATATATATATATATATATATATATATATATATATATATATGAAAATTAGTGCCCCCACCACGAAATTTTTCTGGATCCGCTAGTGATGGACTCCCATCATTAATAAGGCTGATAAGATATGCAATCCTGAAGTTAATTCCCATGACCACTTGTGCCTTTGCCTAGTACACTTTGTTACTGACAAAGTGAGCAGCAGTAAAAAAGAACAAAACAAGATTTCGTCGATACCTACTAAAGTTAAGTACAAAAAAAGAGTTCAGCAATGCTTTGTGCTGCAGAGCAATATTCAAATTCCTTTACTGCATAAACACTGGTATC
Organism: Macrobrachium rosenbergii; assembly: GCF_040412425.1. NCBI lineage: Eukaryota > Metazoa > Arthropoda > Malacostraca > Decapoda > Palaemonidae > Macrobrachium > Macrobrachium rosenbergii. The sequence goes on from NC_089796.1 coordinate 51,134,634, forward strand.
AATTATATCGCCTTCCTGACAATGCTCGAGAACAATGCATTTGTTACTCAGGACCAGTAATTCTGTAAATACAGGGGATAGCTGGATCAAAAACAGTCTCTTGTGCCCTGCGCACATACACAGAAAATAAGATTTATAATATTACGTCAATAAGTTTAATTATATAATACTGGCATTTCTGCTCCCAAGCCTTCGAAAGAACAGTTATAAACATCTGCACTTTGTTTATACTTAATAACCTATTCCTGAACAATTAGTTTAGAAGAGATTTCACAATTTAAAAGAAATGAAACAAATTTTACTTCCACAAGAACAACAACAACAACAAAAAAAAAGGCAATCCAGACCTGAGTATGAGATATGGTGTTAATAAGAAAGTGTCATGTACTCTTCAAACACTTCAGTCGAGTCATATATGGTATAGCTTGATGGCATGTATAATGTAATGCCTTACCTCAGATGTTATATTAACAATGTGTATTTATAGAAAACAACAGCAAAAACAGAAAAGTGCAGCTTGCAACTTACTCATCTTCCCATGGGCAGATGTCTGTCATCTTCTGGGGGGGATTCTCTTCCCAAGGAGCAGCAACATTGCTGGCAACTTTTGGAGAACTAGGTTTACTCCCCCCATCAGGTGGGCATGTTAGTGTACCCATTGCCCTCGGTGACTCGGCTCTTGTAGTGGTTGCATGTTGATGGCTGCTGGTTGTGCTGCTGTTAGTGCTACTGGTAGTGCTAGTATTACAGCTGCTGGTGGTTGTGCCAGCAGAAACATGCTGGGGCTGCTGACTTGCTGGGATCACAGTTGCTGTAGGAGCAGAAATTATAGGGAGACCATACTGGCCAGGTAAGTGACCCGATCTGACAGTGTAATCTATTTTAATACGGCGGGAGTCACTATGACTAGATGATGAACAAGTGGATGATGGTGATGAGGTTCCTTCACTACTAATCCCTGGTCTAGGTTCTAAGGTTGTCTGCAAAACTAAACTCTCAGGTTTTGCTTGACTTTCACTACTGCTGGTAATAACATTCATAACTACTTGCTTTTCCTTGGGTTTTGTGGCAAATTCTACTCTCCTCTCCAGTGTGTCAACTGGCTGTGGCTGCTGATGCTGCCTGGTTATGGTACTTGTACTCTGAGTTTCAGCTTCAAGTGATTCTTCTTCGACCTCTTCCCAGGGACAAACTTGAATAGATATTTTCCTTTCACAGGGGGGACGAGCTGAATCTTTACTAATCCTTTCTCTTGAGGATGAAGGTTTATGGTGCCTTTCTGTATGCTCTTGGTGTGCGTGTAGGGCTGATGACTGCAAAGTAGCTGCATCACCAGTCATAGTACCTGGAGCAGAACTAGTTGAAGCTTTCTTAGTTGCTTCACTGGGAGTTTCCCAAGGACACACATCAACATCAATAGACTTTGACTTTTCTGTTGTGCGGTTAGGTAGCTCTTGAACTTCCCACGGGCAAACAGATGTAGTGGGATGGCTTTCAGTTGGTATTGGCACTAAAGAAGGTGCGACAGATACCGATCCAGGTCTTTTACTCAAAGAACTGACATCTACTGACTTTGAGCGATCAGGGCGGGCTTTTGGGTGACTCAATCTTTGCTCTGGAGGTTTGAACTGTTGCTGCTGACTTTGAGTTGTTGGTGGAGCACTAGTTTCCCAAGGACAAATATTGGCAGTTGTAGGTTCCTCAGCTGTATCCCATGGGCAGATCGTGTTAGTATTACTCTGAGATATTTCCATAGGCGCCAGGGAATGCTTCTCAGAAGCACTGAAAAGTAAATGCAAAAAGAAATATGAATAAAACAAGTTATCAAAAGCAATTTCTGAATAAGAATCATGTAACCATTTTTCATCTAACCAACAATATTTTCATAGATAGAGAGAATTCATTCGCAATAAACTCAGGCAAGCTTCTTCATTTCAAATGTATTTAGCTATCTATAAAGGAATCTGCAAATATCTATGAAGTGATCATCTCACCATACTGTGTGCATAGCCTAAAAGTTTTAATATGAATTGTCTTTAAGATAAGGAATGAACATGATTTATGTCACGAACATTTATTTTCTTCTACTTAAGAACATTTTATTAACATGCACGCCTACGCTTGAGACAATGACTTATAGCTTGTCTATAACAAAACTATTTATGTTTAATAAGTCTTAGGATTCGCACATCAATTTAAATTTCAGAGGATTCCTAACTACACATGACTCAAATACCAAGAACGATAATAGAACCGCAAAAACACAAGAGGCTACAAGAAAAGAAATGATACCAGAGACTTCTGTTGTCTTTTAGCTTCAAGCATGAATAACAGGAGCACAAAAACGAACACCTACTGTATGTGGCTTCCTTTCCCAGCTTTCCTTACAAACTTTTTACCCTAAAAGGAAGATGAGAATGCCATGGAAATGTCTTGAAAACAATTATAAAGCAAGCATACACTATTCATCTCCATCCATCGCCACTACAAAATCATGTATTATAAAGCGTTCTAAAGTTTTTCTTGAAGGAATGAAACAGCATCATTTAACACGATTTAGATTAAAAATGTTTTTTAATTACACATTTGTCCCCAAATACTGCGATCCCTCAGTCGATCACAAGGCACTCTCTGGTGCAGCGGCGCACTACACTAGTTGGCAACCACTGTTTAGATTTCATTAAGCCGTTTTACAATGCAGCATAATGTGTATATATATCTGTTCTTTAAAAATAAAAAAAAGAATAGCAAGATTAGATTAGAATATAATTAAGTAACGCGACCATCCGTGAAAAGAATAATCATCATTACGAATGAGATTCTGCCTTTTCAGAGAACTCGTCTAAGCGGGGACACAAAGGCAAAGGAGGGAAGACTGAGCAGACTACAGGCTACAGCCTCAATAGGCAACGAGGGCAGCAGGGAAACTGATCACAGGAGTAGGAATCATCCTTCACAAGCAATGGGAAAAAGTGGTCACTGAGCGAGAGTCAGTATATATAAAACATTTCGTTATACAAAAAAGACAAAATAGGATTCGATACTTAAAACGAATATAAGCTAAATGCATTATACTGATGAAGTTGGACAAATTTATTTACGGTCACTTTAACTTGAGGACTCACATTTCAATTTGTTCAAAGGTTGATCAACTACGTCAACAAATCCACATCAAGATCTGGCCATTCATAAGACAGTAACGGCGATCTGGTGAGAAACCTGGCAGGTAACGACTGTGGCCTTTAATATAAATGCAACCAAGCCCAAAGCGCGTATTGTACGAACAGGAAGGAATTCCCCACGAAAAACGGAATTTGAGCCATCCAGACTGATGAAGAACTGTGCTGCTGCTTTGCATAGTATTCGGTGTGCAGCTTCTTACCTCAGTGCTGAATGATGATACACGAAAATGTGTGGGCTGTGAAAGCTTTGAACCAAACGCACTTAGCTCAAAAGATCATCAACACTGTAAATACTGTGAAAGGAGCCGCAAGGCAGAGCAGCCGGGAGAAGCAGCAGCGCACCTCCGGAAAATGAGGAAAAAAGTTCCGGAAATGAGAGAAGCGTTTACTGGACTGAGAAATGAGGCCTCGAAACGAGTGAAAAGACGGCGCCATGGCAGGGAAATACAGAAACAGGTGAAAACCTGTAAAAGTTTTGTCTCTTTGTATACAGTTTTAAAAGGTAAAAAAAAAAGTAACCGCCCAAGAAACGAAAACAGCGACAACCTACATGGCAGGCAATGTGCAAATGTCTTTAATGAGAAAAGAAGCGGAGGAAAAATGAAATGCGCAGCTGTTGTTTTCTGAAATTCCGAACTCAAAAAGCTGAGGATTTCGAACAAGTGTTGGACCGAACGAAATCAATGAAAAAGTAAAGTGAGAGAAATGATTGCGATGTCGACACATTTCCTGTAGCAGTAGTCAAACAGAGAAAAGTTTCCACGAAATTGCCATTTTATCCAATTTGAGAAATAGGACCCAAGGATTATCTAATCCCCGGACCGTATTAAAGATAGCACTTTCGCACCCATTTTCAAGAAAAGGTATAAAATTCAGCTCAGTAGAGATCAGTATCCAAATGTCCGAGGCGCTTGAACGAGCAGCAGCGGCCCAGCAGCCCACTGAACCTAATGAAGGAGGAAAACCTTACCAGGTAATCACTTAGCCTTCATCAAAAACCATTCCACTCCACACGGCACCACTGCATCTTGCTCTGTGATACATTGCTTCCTGAAGTGCAGAGGTAATGAATGGTAAGGGTGCAATCGTAACACCGCAGCACTATGGACGACCTAAAATAATAATATTAATAATATAGAAGCTGCAAATGTACTGAATTTTTAAGAGTCATTTGACATAAAGAAATTTTCCATGGCCAATCGAAAACTACAAAATTATCTGCTTCAAAAACTATCAAGAGGAGTAGCCTACCACGAAGCAGTGTTCTTGGCCCGGCATTGTTCAGCATACTTGTAACAGAACCGTGCTCTAGATATCCGCAAATGATAAACAATTCTCACTGGTTATAAATAACAATGAATATATCATAATCAGGTTAGAGATCACAGTGAAGGTGTAAAAAGTCGGATGAACAGCCGAAGACTGAAGAAAGTAAAGGAGATAATAAAAAGGCTAAAAAGAAACCTGATTGATAAACAATAAAAGCAAATGAAGCAGCGGGACAAATTGACGTGAAGACAAGAGGAACTTGAGAATAATAATAAAATAATTTATGATATAACTCGCAGAGCGAATATTAAATGCTGTGAAAATACGTCATGGCCGCCTAAGAAATATGGCTTTCTTGAAGAATTATCTTCAGATGGAATCGTTCAAAATACTTGTCAATGCCCTTGTAATCCGAAGACTAAGCTACTATGAGAGTCTACAGTATAGTGCGCAAAAGCTACAGTGATTCATCATCAGTAGCCAACCCTGAAGAGCATAAACCAGCTCGTCAGAAGGTCACGCCCATTTGAACTGAGTGTCACTGGCAACATACCAAAGTAAAGATGGAGTAGATTCCTCCACATACATTGGGATCAAGAAAAGGAAAGATAACTTCTCAACCGACCACATATGCTATATTTCTACGCTCTTTGTTGCGAGTTCCGGTGTGCATGCTCAGCTGTCTCACTCTCCCACAAGCTTGTGTCACCAGCCCCTTCAGTCTTCCGGACAAGGATGAAGGCTAGTCAAGCACGATGACAATCTCAACATTATATATATATATATATATATATATATATATATATATATATATATATATATATATATATATATATACATACATATATGTATAATTTCATCTTATGTTGAAAGGATATCTATTACTTTTCATTACAAGCTTTACAAAGTAGGCCATTCTTGCTGAAAATCACCAGTGTTATAAATGTCACCTGACACGAGGTCGAGCTGGGACTTACCATTGTCATGAAACTCAGAGACTGGGCCGGTAAGGAAATTCACAGCAGACCATCAACTCATACTCTGAAAGTGCAAAATATGAAAACCGAAAGGAAATGAAAACGAACAAAATGGTTGGCTGCATGTAGCTGAATCTCCACGCTCTCTCAAAGGCGTGTTTTGAATATTTCAAATATCAACTGAAAGATATAGCTACTTGTCTGGTTTTCAATAACTTTTAGTGAATTGTAACTTTCCTTCCCTGTTACCATTGAATTTCGAAATAACTGACAACTAGCTAGTTCTCCGGAATTTTTCTTGATTTAGGCATATTTTGAATTCTATTCCTGTTTCCCCTGCAGCCACCTGAATTTCCGCAAAAGGGAAAGTTCCCTGTACCTGACAGGACTTAGATGAAAATCAATTCTAGACGAAAGTTTCTCAACCACAGTCCCGTTTCAGAAGTGGTGCAATACCGTTCACTTGGAGCCTACACAAACCATACATGTATTGCACATCAACCCTGTTCCATTTCATAGAACGAACAGTACGCTAACGCTATGCTATCCTTTAACCACGTCAAAAATATATTATCAAGCAATTCATAGAAATACATTACAGTACCATACATATCCCACATAGTGCTAATGTTAGGGTGCACGAACGTATACCCGACACATCCTGTCTGCCTCCATGGCTGCAGTGTGAGTATGTAACAAATTCCGTTCTAAGGTGCTAAGGAAGAAACAAACATTAGCAGTTGTACCAAATAATTCAAGGATTATTGTGTGTGCTTATGTGTGTCTGCCGATTTTGTCTCCAAATGGACCAACTGGGGTATGCGCATACATGATATGTTCTCATTTTTGCTCTCTTTCAGTGATGGCTAGTTATTTTCACAGGAATACTGTCAATGAAATGATTCCGAGTTGTACAGTCATGCTAAAAAGTGATATTACATGACTGCATAGCATTTCGTTCAAAAGTCACTAGCTGGAAACTACCACACTACATATTTATTTCTTCTTTAAAAGAGAAAACATTTTATTTTATAAAATAAAGCATTAGTATGTTTCACAAGAGTGAAATCTATCAAATATATCATAATTAGAAGAAAATATTAGGTATAGCCAAATTTCGGGGAAAAGTGACTAAACACTTCCAATACTCATTCAATCAGAGCCGAAAATGTGTTTATCAACCTAGGTTTAAATGTCAAAGTAATAAAAAAAAAAATAGAAAAGTTTTCTTATCATTATCTTATTGCTTAAATTCCAACAATTGAATTCTAAATATCCCTATTTAGTTATTTTTATAATTCAACACTGACTTAAATAAATATGAGAGTATTTCTGTAGCTAAAATATATCCATCAATATCAACAGGCGGGCATGGCCTGTGTGCAACTCAACCAAGATTTTATTCATAGGCTTTAGTATGTCAGCGTTCTTTACTTGCTAAAAATACATTACAATTAACATCCTATACTAGCACTTTCTGACGGGGAAAGCATATGCAGTTATCTACACATTATGAATCAATCATATACCTGAATCAAGCAGAAGGACTTCTAAGATAACATTTTGATGTTAGGCCTATACATCATTATTGCTTAATACAGGCACTTTGAACACAACCTAAAAATCCAGATTTCAAAGATAATTATTTGTAATTCCTATTCCTATTTCGAAAATTCTCTTTTAACGGTTGAGCCTATGAGGTCTCCTGTTATATGCTATACAGGTAGTTACAATGACCACTTTGAGTAGCAAGTTGTGGTTGTTGGCATTGGCAACTTTGTCACACTGAGCGTTCAGGTAAGCAGTATAAAAAGGAAAAGATGATTTCACATAGCTTACGAAAAGATATTACATCTGTATACCCACACAAAAAATAATGTTGTGAATTCACACTCATGGACATTGGAAATGAAAAAGAAAAAAGTTTAACACTTCTTGGCAACTGTACAACAATTTTCTTTGCATCTGAGATTTTGGACAACACAAAAGGAATCATGTGGCATCAGCTTTGAGCATGACTGTACAATACAAAGCTCTTCACAGTAAATCAGCTTTAATTTTGCCTACCTGGCAGTAGGCCATATCTTTACATTAAAGTAGTTGTCAGCAGATCACTTTGGCAAAAACAAATGCATCCAAAAATGAAATGACTGCGCATGTGTACTGGAACTCTTTGGTAAAGGATTGTTGAAATATAGCACCAATTCATACCAAAATATCCACTGCCTATATTGCAACGAAGGAAACATCTTTTCAAGAAACTTCACCTGTTTTACCACAATAATACAACTGATAGAGAATACAATTAATTTTAAATATTTTTTAAATACAAAGAACTGGGTTTCATTTGCCCCTACATCACTTCTCTCCTCCATCTCCCCGATGGTTCAGCCTGGCCCTCTCTCTGTTCAAAATGACTGCCTGAGGGCCTTAATTCTAGGAGTGGCCCTCAAGGATGCCTTTCTTGCTGGCACCGGACAACTGGCAAGGGAGGAGCCAGAAAAGAGAAAGTTGGCACCATGCTGCTCGGGAATGGTGACCTCTCCATGAGGCCTGGCTGAAAGCCCACATGTTCGCTATAGAAAACAAGGCAGAGATTGACCTTTGCTCCACCTACCTGGATGCCAAGGCATAATCCCCAAAGTTATAAATAGACCCTGCAACAACAGTCAGAGAGAGAGAAGTGCTCAGAACTCCACCAGGGACAGATGTCCTTACCTTTGCAAGTGGTCAAGAGTCGCCCCCCCCACCAACATCCCTGCCACCTGTCTGACTCACTGATGGCAGATGTCACAAGACCAGAAATAAACATTAGAGTACTATTATTAGTAACGTGCGAGCTAAGGTTTATTTGATAACAGAGATTAACACTTTCCTTCTCCACGCATAACCTTTGGGCAGTTCAGACTGCATGTACATGATAAGTTTAAGCATTTTTTGTCTTACCCTCATGTGTTGGAGATTTTAATATTTGATAGGATCGATGTTCTGTTCTCATCACACCACATTTAAATTATTTTGACAGTGCAAGGAAAATTTCCTTTACACACCATAAGTGTATAACCCTGTAAGCCTTTTATTAGTTCTGCAGTGCCCTCCGCAAAATAAAAATATACATAAAGGCTTACGTTAGCTTGGGATAATATTCGTTCATTACGAATGGCTGAGTCTCGGTCTTATTCAGACATAATGATTTACATTCATTACAAACAATCGAGTCTTTTCAGACACCCAGAAGTCTCAGTCTTATTCAGACATATTGATTTACGTTCATTATGAACAATTGAGTCTTTTCAGACAGCTTGAAGTTTGAGTCTTATTCAGACATATTAATTTTTGTTCATTATGAACAATTGAGTCTTTCAGACACCCTGAAATTTAAGTCTTTTCAGGCAACTTGAGTCTTTCAGACACCCTGAAATTTGAGTCTTTCAGACACCCTGAAATTTGAGTCTTTCAGACATCCTGAAATTTAAGTCTTTTCAGACAAGTTGAGTCTTTCAGACACCCTGAGTCTTTTCAAACACCCTGAAATTTAAATTTTTTCAGACAACTTAAGTCTTTCAGACACCCTGAAATTTGAGTCTTTTCAGACAACTTGAATCTATTCAAACACCCTGAATCTGTTTATTTTGAACAATATTGAGTCTCTTCAGACATACTGAACCTGTTCACTTGAACAGTCCTGAGTTTTTTAGACATATTGAAACCAGTTCATCACGAACAAACTTGAGTCTTTCAAGACACCCTTAAATTTGAGTCTTTTCAGACGCATTGATTATCTAAAGGGTCACGCCCATATAAGCGTTATCTCAAGACGTCTACAACATCCAGAATCCAGCAAAATGAGGACTTCAAGTTCTACATGCCCGCTGGAAAGGACATGGGACTGTCAGGACAAGCCTTGAGAGATTGGGTCCAAGAGAGAGAAGACGATGCCAAGGCGGAAAGAGAGGCAGAAAGGCAGGAGAAGGAGAAGGAAAGAATAGCCCAGGAGAAACGAGAAGAAGCAGAAAGGCAGGAGAAGGAGAAAGAAAGGCAGGATAAGGAGAAAGAACGAATAGCCCAAGAGAAACGAGAAGAAGTAGAAAGGCAGGAGAGGGAGAAAGAAAGAGCTCAACTTGCAATGACAGCTCAAGGCATGCGCAGCACACCAACGCCCTCTCCACATTCAACCCTCAGCAGTGTAGGCTCCCTCATAAGAAAATGTAACAAACCCGAGCCTGAAGCCTGGCTCGACCATATTGAAAAGGTCCTGATGACCTATCAGCCCTCTACTGAAGAAGTATCTCTGATCCTGGGACGACACCTTGAAGGGAAGGGTGCCATTGCATTTAATGATCTCCCACCTGAGAATCAAGGAAATCTCATCCTTGTCCGCCAGGCCATCATAAAGGCTTTTGAGATAAGTCCCAACCGTTGGAGGAAAAGGTGGCGAAATATGCCCAAAGAATCAGGCCAGACCTGGTCTGAGTGGATTTTTAAAAAGATCCAAGCCTTGAAATGATGGCTAGAATCTCTCAAAGTCACAAGTGCAGAGGAATTCCTTGAACTCTTCCAGCTCGAGAACATTTTACATTACGCCCTGCCAGCCCTTGCGACCCATCTATGTGACAAGGTGCCTCAGACAGTGGTTGAGTGCTGTCGTTGGGCTGACATTTGGGATATGCATCATCCCCATCATAGTTCCCATGGACAAAAATTATATCCCCCTCATGTGCCTCAACCAACTCTCAGCCACCTCCCAAGAATGGTCACCCCCATAAGAAACCTGTGTGCAGGTATTGTAAAAGAACAGGGCACCCCACTGAACAGTGCTGCTTGAAGGCTGAGAATCAGCCAGAAAATCCCTCTACTTCCTCAAATCAGACAACACCCCAATTAGCCACGCCTGGAGCATGGACGAAAAGTAAAGGGCCTGCTCCCTCCAATGGGACAGTGCCAGGTAAAAATTATAGCTGGAATTATTGCCCCACTTGCAAAATCTATGGGCACTCTGCCCAATGCCTTGACAGTCACTGACCCAACATCCTTTGGTCTTCCAGCCCAGGGTCCCATTTATGTGGCACCTCCCTAAGGTATATGTCCCGCCAGCTAGGCATTTGATGACGCTGATGCACAAATGTTCCTCATAAGGGAAGACAGTTCCCCGTGGAGCTACCATTAATAGATGTAAACTCGTCATGATTGAAGGTATCAATCACTTCAAGATGATGCTTCCTACTGTCAAGTTGAGGATCACGAGACCTCATAGATCTGAAATCTGCAACCTCGCAGTAACTAGATGCATTCCTGGAGGTTATGACCTCCTCCTGGGACAAGATTTCCAGTCCCCATTTATTTTACATCAATCCCGGGGTCCGGACCCCTCAACCCATTCATTAGGCATAAGTAAGCCTGAACTGCCTGCATTCATCCCACTGCCAGTGCCACCTGAGTACACTGTGAAGTGGCCACCTCCGTCTGAGCAAATTTCAAAGCCCAGTATTGTGCCAGTGCCGAGGCACCAAATAGATCTCCCTCCGGGAGATCCCAAACTTGAGTTGCAATCCCTGCCAGTGCCACTTGTGTGCCAAGCTCTGCCCATCCCATACTGTGAGCACATTTTCGATACAATACCAGTGCCTGAGCCTGCCTCAGTGCCAGTGCACGTCCCCGATCTCCTTTCCAGAGATCCCAGTCCGGGTCCCATGTCTTCTCCCGGCTTGGCTCCACTACCAGTGCCAGTAAGAGAGAAGGATCCTTTTGACCACAGCGGAAGCTCACCCAAAGGTGTGGTCTCGCAACCCGTGCTGGAGCTGGTCAGTGTAACCTGCAAGCCTCTCATGCCCACACCAACCTCTTCCTCTCTGTCCCAGTCTGCCGCAGACACACCCCTGAGTAAGGATCTGCTGTGTCTCAAATGGCTGATGAACTCAAGGAACTGCAACAGATCGCGATAGAGCTTGTAAGGAAGGGCCCTGTGTTGGCGGCCAAAGAAGCTGACACAGGTGGCACTCATATACCCTCCTCAAGCTCGGTTCCACCGATTCCCTGGCCAAGACAAACTGTCCACCTAAGGGAGGTCTATGGAAGAAATACCATGGGCGTGGATAATTCCAGGTAGCTTAAAGAGAGCTACTGAGGTCTTCTGTCACCTGTGCCAACCTGGCACAGTGCCATCCCTTTATCCTATGAAGACTTTGGCACCTCTATAAAGAAGAGGAGGTCAGGGTTCTTCACCAGTTTATTTTTCCTTATAACTCTGAAATTTATTCTTTTCCTTTAACATTTCCCTTCCCGTATTTTGATTATTACTCACATTTATTTTACGCCTTACCAAGACCCACATTTTATTTTAATTCCATCTTCCAATGCAGAGTGCCATTGACAGATATTCCAATTTTATAAATCCTATGACCTCCCTTTCATGCCTATCACAGCATGATACATTTAAAATAAGATATGCCATATCCATTAGGTATTACCATGAGTGCCAACTTGGCACAGTGCCATTATCGTAGATGTTGGCAAATGATCCTGCCGTAGGAGTCATGCCCTCGGGCTGCCTTGCGGCCTTCTTGGACTAAAGAATGACCCTAGCTGTTTCCATAGGCTAAGGGAAAATAATTTTGGCATTTTATTCATCATCTTTTATAATCATCATTGATTACTTTGAATCTGTCATCTAATTTCTTTGTTTATTTCTGTAATAAATCTCGAGTTTCATACTTGTGACCTTGTGTTTAAAGTGCCCAAATGGCACCGAACCATTGCTCTCAATTATTGTGGCAACACCTAACAAAGCCCATGCTTACTTTATGGTAATGCCTCTTCAAGGCAGACAAACTGTATGTATGAAAAACTTGTACTTGAGTTATTATTAAGAGTGCATGAGTATCTCTAGAATTAACCTAGTATCAATTCATTATTTTAACTATAATGTTACGTTGTGAGTATACTTTGATTGGCAGTTATCATACGCTGCTTTAACGTACTAGGAATTCAGTGATAGAATATGTCATTTCTATCAGCAAGTATTTATTCTGCATTAACCATAAATGTCACAGTTGTGTTTTGCCTCTTGAAATTAATAACTGCGCAGGAATTAAGGTTAAATTATAGGACGCCAAAGGGGAAGGGAGAGAGAAATAATGTAAAGTCTTTTAAGCGAGTTGCTTGCTGGTAATCATTCTCACCTGATCTAGGGTGTGAATGCTAACTTGGTTGGGGAAGTGCAACGAAGGAAACTTCTTTTCAAGCAACCTCACCTGTTTTACCACAATAATGTAACCGATAGAGAATACAATTTATTTTGATTATTTCTTAAATGCAAAGAACTGTGGGTTTCATCTGCCTCTTCTTCAGTGCTCTCCTCCATCTCCCCGTTGGTTCAGCCTAACCCTCTCTCTGTTCAAAATAACTGCCTGAGGGCCTTAATTCTAGGTGTGGCCTTCAAGGATGCCTTACTCGCTGGTGCTGGACAATAGGCAAGGGAGGAGCCAGAAAAGAGAAAGTTGGTGCCACACCACTTGGGAATGGCGACCTCTCCACAAGGCCTGGCTGAAAGCCCACATGTTCGCTATAGAAAACAAGGCGGAAATTGACCTTTGCACCACCTACCTGGATGCCAAGGCGTAATCCCTGAGGTTATAAATAGACTCTGCAACAACGGTCAGAGAGAGAGAGAAGAGCTCAGAACTCCACCAGGGACAGATGTCCTTACCTTTGCTTGTCCCTTGTACCCTCCACCTGTTCGACCCTGAATTTCGGACTAGTATACGTTTGTCATGGCACTTTTAATTCCCTCCTCCAGCATTGGCACCCCTATTGAACGAGGACATTGTCATCTTGATGAAGGTAATGTACAGGAATAAGGTTTCTTAGTCAGTCAATCCTGTTATTTCTCTGTCTGATTTATTTTCTACTTCCATTGTGCGATCACCTTCAGTAATTTGTGTTGGAGCATTAAGTGCTAACGTAATTATGCATTCATTGTTGAACTGAGTTATTTGGCACCATCTGTGCATTCCCTCAGTTCCCTTTGAGCATCTTATTATGCTTGCGAGTAACCGTCTTGCATATCTTGCAAGATTGGCCCTGGCTGTGGAACCTCTCGACTCTATCCCATGTGCAGTGGCCTTATGGCACCCCTTAATCTACCCCTCTGCGATGTTCCTGTTATGAAGACATCATCGGTGTAGAATATTTCTCCTGTGTAGGATTCATTCATTTAGCAGGCCCTTATTATTGCCTACCCAGTAATTTGTCATCCTTCTGATCTGTGTTTATTATGTAAAAAATAATTAATTAAGAGAACCCTTGAGTCTACACAATCTTCCCTCTCATGAAGAAGGCCCTAAGCCACAGTATTTCCTTTGATTTATTCATCCCAGATAATGTAAAGAACTCCCTTCAATTATCCGTTGCCTCCCAGGATCAAGTAAGTAGCTAAGGCAAATATGTAGCAATATGTATATTTACAATCTACTTATTACTTTTTACCACATACATATGTAATTGTTAGAACCACAATACTCTCTTAAGTCCTCGATTTCTTCACCCTTTGGAAACGCTTGTCACTTCAAAGCCTAGATCCAAAGGAAAAAAGGAATGAAGTAACTTTGATGCAAGTCAGTAGCGTAGCTGGCATTCCATAAGTGGGGAGATCCTAGGTGGGGCCAAGATATTTTTTGGGGTGCCAAAGAAAATTACACAAAACTAATGAATCAATTCTGTAATTAGTAAAACATACTATTCTCGAATGTATATATACATGTGAATGAAGGAAAATAATAGTATTAGTAATTAGTAAACCTGTATTTGAAATTATAGAGCTCAATTTTCAATTAATTTTCAACTCCTACCATGTGCAAATGTATCAAATACTGTAATGTAAATTTCCTCACAAACTTATATTTAATACTAGCCTAATTTCTATTATCAAGTTTCAATTTTCAACTACAGTATAATATCCTTGTCATGTAAATATATCCTAATAGTGCCTATCATCAATAACACAAAAGACTTATGACCCTCCAAAATCTCACTCAAAATTTCGACCTATCCCATTCCCTCTTCTCCATCTCCTCTCCTGGAAATTAACTCTAAGCAGCTGTAGCAAATTGCATTGCACTTATTCAAAACTGTAACTATAGTTTCAGTCACCTCATACATAAGTTGATAACATTAAGTTGGATCAAAATGTCATGAACAAACATGTCATTCGTGTTAAAAACCTATAACTATAATTCTGCTTTTGACCACCAAAGGGTTAAAGTTTAGCTACATAGGGAATTTCAACTGAGGGGCTGGTGGGGGGGTGGTGGCCAAGCATCTGACTGGGGTGCCCAGGCCCCCCTGGCCTCCCATAGCGACGGCACTCATGCCAGGGCACGATTTGAACCTGTATCGCGGTCAGGTGGGTAACATTACCTTGCTTTGTTCGAATCTTGCCTGGGAGTCAGAATTTCTAAATTTCATTCTTCATTTGGTTCAAGGCATTGTAGTGACAAGTGTTTTCAAGACGTAAAGAGGATATTATTATGATTATATATATATATATATATATATATATATATATATATATATATATATATATATATATATATTTATATACATACATATATATATATATATATATATATATATATATATATATATATATATATATATTTATATATTACATATATATATATATATAAATAATATATATATATATATATATATATATATATATATATATATATATATATATATATATAGATATATATATACTCATATATATATATATATATATATATATATATATATATATATATATATATATATATATATATATATATATTATATATACAGTACATATATATGTGTATACATATACATAATATATATATCCTGACAGGTTTTACCTTCCGTTTTCTAAGACATCTCCAAGTGATAGAAATTTATGATATACGCATACGTGCTTGTGCGGCAGTTTAAGACTATATTCTGATGGCTAGAAAAACATTCTCACCTAATAAGTAGAAAAAATAGAAAGGAGGTCACAGATCTATTTACATATCTATTGCAGGTGGCCTCGTGCCTTTGCTGGGGACCTCGTTCAACAAACTTCTTTAAAACTCTACCTTTTACATATCCCTTTGGAAGTTAATGGATTGGGTTTATGCAATCTTTGGTTGATATTCACATGCCTCCAAAAGTTTTTTAAGTAAAAATGGATTCTAAATATAATATTTCTTTGGAATAAACTACTTTTAATCCCGGTACAGTTGATGGCATAATTGTTTTCACTAACATGAAAGAAAATTACACTGTTCTCTTGTGCATATCATACATTTCTGTCACCATGTGTCAGTCTTCTTGAAGATGTATTAGAAAACTAAAGACGAAACCAGTCAGGATTTTTAACCAATGTTACGTTTTCCTTGTGGTGCATCTACGTTTCTGGTGGTTTCATGCATATGTATACATATGTATATATATATATAAATATGTATATATATATATATATATATATATATATATATATATATATATATATATATATATATATATATATATATATAGATATATAATAAATAAAGACAAAATCCACGAATTAAAGAGAAACAATGGAGTGCTGTGAGGCCTTTCGACCTGTCGTCCTTTACTTAGCAGACTGAAGAATTATAAAAATAAGTTTACAAAGAAAACTCATATAAATGACAGATGGGGATTGCAAAGGAAAAAATATGTACCTGGAATCCAACACAATTGAAGAATTAGCAGAACTGCCAAAACAGGGTTAAATATTTAAGAGGTTTTACAAATGATTAGGATCAACCGTTCAGAAGTAGGGCCAGGGCAGTTAAAAGATTATACAAGGAGGTCACTGATCACCAAAAAATGTTATAAAAGTACAACTGAATAATTCTCTTTTTTGCAAACAATAAAATTTTACAAATAAAAGATTTTATTAAACATGTGAATACATGGAATATATATATAAAGTAACTAATTTGTAATTAAGTCAGTGATTTCATCCTTTAGGTCATTCTTGAACATTTTTCTAATATAGGGGTCCAAATAATACATGCCATGGCTAAGGCTAAAATTACAGCTGGAAGTAAGCTGTATAATAGCAGATTCCAAAAGATTTCTTGAAGAAAAATCTTTTGATCTGGAAATCACTGAACTTTCAGTCCAATTTATCCTGTGAGAGTTTTCACTTAAATGAATGAATATAGCATTGGATGCTTGTCCAGTTTTGACTGAATACTTATGTTGCTTAATGTGTACATCTAAATCTTTGCTAGATTGGACAATATAAAAAAGCGGCAGTCCAAACATGGAATTTTATATATTATATATTGCTATTTCCTTCAGGGCTATTCTTGATTAACATTCCTTGTAGTGTTATTATAGGAAAAAACAAGGTTGACATGAAAAGATTTTAACAATGATTTTATGTTTTCAAAACCACTAAAATAAGGCAAGCTAAGAATGTTCTTAGGGGTGTCTTTCTCCATGTTACTTTCACTATAAAACTTGTGGGCTTTATTATAACACATATCTAGTATATGTGAAGGATAACATATATCTGTCCCTATTGCTCTTATGTATTTGGTTTCTTGATCCAAATACTGGGGACTGACAATGCGCTAAGCTCGCAAAAACACAGATGAAAAAATTGATATTTTAATATTAAGGTGATGGCCTGAATAAAAATGCATAAGTTAAGTCGTTGGTTGGTGTCCTGTGAATATTGAATTTGCATTGAAATGGTTCTCTGTGTATTAAAACATCTAAGAAAGGGAAGCAGTTGTCTTTTCTAATTCTAAAGTAAACTTAATGAAATAGAAAAAGACAATTGCCTCCCTTTCTTAGATGTTTTATTATATAGAGAACCATTTCAATGCAAATTCAGTATTTATAGGAAACCAACCAACAACTTAACTTATGTTCATCCTTATTCAGGCCATCACCTTAATATTAAAATATCAATTTTTTCTTCTATTTTTTTACGAGCTTTGGGCATTGTCAGTCGCCAGTACTTGGATCAAGAAATCGAATACATAAGAAAAATAGGGACAGATTTATGTTATCCTTCACATATACTAGATATCTGTTATGATAAAGCCCACAAAAAGTTTTATAGTGAAAGTTACAAGGAGAAAGAAACCCCTAACAACATTCTTAGCTTGCTTTATTTTAGTGGATTTGAAAACATAAAATCATTGTTAAAATCTTTTAATGTCAACCTTGTGTTTTCTTATAATAACACACTAAAAGGAATGTTAATAAAAAAAATAGCCCTAAAGAAAACAACATATGATATATAAAATTCCATGTCTGGACTGCCCCTCTTTTTATATTGGTCAGTCTAGCAAAGATTTAGGTGTATGCATTAAGCAACATAAGTATTCAGTCAAAACTAGACAAACATCCAATGCTATATTCATTCATTTAAGTGAAAACTCTCACAGGATAAATTGGACTGAAAGTTCAGTGATTGCCAGATCGAAAGTTTTCATCAAGAAATCCTTTGGAATCTGCTATTATACAGCTTACTTCCAGCAGTAATTTTAACCTTAGCCCTGGCATGTATTATTTGGACCCCTGTATTAGAAAAATGTTCAAGAATAACCTAAAAGATAAAATCACTGACTCTCTTACAAATAAGTTACCTTATATATATATTTTCTATGTATTCATATGTTTAATATAATCTTTTATTTGTAAAAATTGTTATTGTTCCCAAGAAAAGAGAATTATTGAGTTGTACTTTTATAAAATTTTTTGGTGGTCAGTCACCTCCTTGTATAATCTTTTAACTGTCCTGTCCCTGCTTTTGAACAGTTGAGCCTAATCGTTAGTAAAACCTCTTAAATATTTAACCCTGTTTTGGCAGTTCTACTAATTCTTCAGTTGTGTTGGATTCCAGGTACATATTTTTTCCTTTGTAATCCCCATCTGTCATTTATATGAGTTTTCTTTGTAAACTTATTTTTATATTTCTTCAGTCTGCTAAGTAAAGGACGACAAGTCGAAAGGCCTCACAGCATTCCATTGTTTCTCTTTCCTTCGTGGATTATGTCTTTATTTATATGTTCATCACGTTCCATATTTTAGTAATTCAGTTCTACATGTATATATATATATATATATATATATATATATATATATATATATATATATATATATATATATATATATATATACACACACATACATACATATATATGTACATACACATATGTATATATATACATATACATATATATATACATACATATATATATATATATATATATATATATATATATATATATATATATATATATATATATATATATAAACTTAAAAAGAAACAGGACCCCATTATTGGACCAGATGAAGGCTGATGGGAGGACATTATTGTATACCTTGGTGTAATGTGCCTTAAAGAAGCAATTATATCGAAATTTCGGAATTGCATTCCTCATGCCCGTCCTTCCCAGCAGTTAAAAGAAGCACCGTGTTGTCAAGCGACTGGATGAGGAGCCACAGTACACATCCGCCGCAGCTTCAAGAAAGCTGGGAGTGGTGAGGGAGGGAGTCCAGGTCTCCGGGTGAACAGGACGTCTAACCAAGTGGAGAAGGTCTGACAACAGCGCCTACCTGTGCCGTGGACTGTTCAGGTTATCCTTCAGTATTTATTTTCTGATGCCCTTTTCTGTAGCTGTGATTTCCACGACACTACAATATTGATTTATTTTCAAGATATCGTTTAAGACATACATAACGTATGTATTATCCACTTTACAACTACGGTAGATAACTTACAAGCTAAAGTTCCTGAAAAAAAGTAACGATGTGCAAATTAAATGATTTATGTACACCTGAAATAGGGAACAAGTTCCTTACATGGATATCTCCGCCGTGAGCCAGAAAACAAATGATCACCCAGTTCTCCTTTTTCACAGCTTTTCCTCCCAACAGTTAACACAGAAACGAAACACACACACACACACACGAATCTCCTGTACACAAATCCTTTGTGATCACATTATCCTTTGTACGACATCCACAGACTGTGTTACAAACGACGCAAAACAGTATAAACAGCATGTTTATTAAAATAGAAAAATAGACAATTAAAAGGTGAAAATAACATTGAACGACGTATAAACAGCAAAATTAATTACACCAAACACTTCAATGAAGAGACACGGAGAACACCAAACACTGACATGCAATATGCTACACAAAAGAAGAACCAAACGGCCAGAGATGATTAACAAAGAAACAAACAAGGTTGCCAATGCCGACACTAAGGTTCAGAAGATTAGGCAGATGCCCTTTCACAGGGAAAAGGTCTTTATTTACAAACAAACATATCTTTAGGTATATCAAGGATTTATGATACTAAGGCAAAGATCATTTATTGTTTTACTTTTGTTTTTATGTTTACAGTTTGACATATGTTAAAGAGCTTCGTGAGCAGAATGTTGAATTAACTTGCATCTTCAGTGTTATTTCAAAGCATCTTTTGTGATGATGAGATTCTTAACGGGAAAGCATGTTTGGAAACAATATCAGATAACGTTTGGTGGGACCCCGACGATTGCTGAGGAAAGCTCTCATCACAAGACCATAAGAGGCAAGCCTTAATCATTTATATCTTTAAAATGAAAATAAAACAGTACCTAAGAAATTGCTTGTTTTTACTATAGTTCCTGAGAATCATGATTATAATTCAAAGTCTAGTTACACTCGAATACCATTTCCATTTTTGCGATAAAAAGATACTTGGTATTCATGGAAAACTATATATGTAACATAAATCCATCAACGTCATGCAAACGAAAATTCAAATAAAAGTGAATGAAACTTACAAATTACAGTTAACCTGTCTTAAAGATGTTGATCTTCCATTAACAGGAAATATCACCACAAAGTTTAGATAACAGCTAACAATAATGTAACGTGTACAATAGTGCTATTAGAGTCGGTAGTGAGGAAGCAGGAGGCTTATGAGATTAAGAATACTGTACATACATATCCTTTAAATTTTTCCATTCTAATCTACGATATGAACTTATGCAAAGTTAAAAGTGTATGTCCCATCATTAGTCACATATCAGCCAGGAAAATAGAAGCTTTTAAAAGCAAAATGTCATAAACCTCGTAAGCTACGATCAATATTTACTAGGCAAGAGGCCGAGAGTGTCAAAACGCTCAGGCTTTGTGGAAACAGCTGACAACCAAATTGCCATTTGCTAGTAACTGTTTCAGTTTGGCAGTGTAGAACATACAGTATATACAGTATATATAGTTTAGTTTATGTAGTATCCTTTCAAGCAGCCTGAACCCATCAACAAAGCACGTCTCCTCAGTGATGTCACATTTGATACACAAGTGAGCAGCAACTGCAGGTCATGGAAACTGGCTTAATACATAAAACACGTTAATTAAAAAAGCGTTAACTATATAAGAGAGAGAGAGAGAGAGAGAGAGAGAGAGAGAGAGAGAGAGAGAGAGAGAGAGAGAGAGAGGTGTAGAATTACCACCAATAATATGCGTGACTGACTTAAAGTGAAGAATTAGTACTCAGGTGGAAAAAACACAATCACAGAAACAAGAAGAGAAGTTGTTTGTAGGAGCATTTAAGTAGCAGTTAGTTTCGCTCTCTCAACGTCACAACAGCAACCCATACAGTATATTGGATGTAACGACCAGCTAAATTTAACACGGGTGCACAGACACACAGGTACTCTGCACTTACTAGCTTAACCCAACTGTATTGCTTTGGCCTACATATCTTGCACTGGGAAGATCGCCCCTGAAAAATGGTGTGTTGTAGTAATGAAACTGGATCAATTTTGCTGTCATGTTTTAGCGAACAACAAAAGAACAAAATATATTAAAGAAAAAAATACAAATTCTTACGTGTTTTCCAATATTGTGCTTGATGGAGCTTGGTGTTGCACTGACAATTCCTTATGACATTCTATCCTTTCAGGAAATTCATTTGGTTAACTGGGTGTATCATGCCATGGGCAAATGTGAAATGCTGCTCGAGATAATGACAGAACTGCACGTCAGCAAGCGAAAGTCAATCATCAAATTCATCAGAACTGACATGGGTCAAAGTTTGGTGAAACATTGAAATTATTTAAAATAATGTGTTAATGTAACAGTAACTAATGTCTTATTCGATACACAACAGATTTTACTTAACAATAATGAAATTTTAGTTTGGAAGGGAAGCTCTTGCTACATATTACCTTTCCCAGTAATTATTATTTATTCTTCTAGCATATTCAAGCACTAGCAACAAAGACCACACTTCAAACAACAACAATAAAAAAAAAAAATGATGACCTCATGAATGGGAAATAATTTATTTGACAATCAGTACATATAGTTATATATATTCCTATATTCACACATTAAAACACTATGCATTAAAAATGTAAACGTTTGATACCAAACATGAATGCAAATGAATATATATATATATATATATATATATATATATATATATATATATATACGCACACACAAACACACATATATATATATATATATATATTTATTTGTATATATATCTACACATATATCTATATATATATATATATATATATATATATATATATATATATATATATATATATATATATATATATATATATATATATATATATATATATATATATATATACATACATATATATACACACACACACACATATATATATATATATATATATATATATATATATATATATATATATATATATATATATGTATGTATGTATGTATGTATGTATATTGCTAGAAGTATCCACTTCGTGGCAACCCTCATGCTAAAACTCAGGAAAAATAACACTCAGAGAAAAGGGGGTGGCCTTAAGACGTTTCCTTCTTAATTAAATTTGCCCATTAAATTAGTCAGGGTCAGTCCCTTCCCTTGCTAATCCTTTTTCAAAGCACTTGAGTTAAACTTTTAATGACTTGTACTGGCTAAGAACTCTTCCACACACAGTTGCCTGCTGCCCTTGCCAGCAATGTGAAGGGCCTGAAGCAGGATCTAATGGAATTAGCCCAGGACACCTGAATTGCTTTGGGCTATGAACACTGGTAGATTCTAGGGTCTGATCAGAACAACACCAGGAAAATGAGACCAATTGAGTTGAGAGCAGCCTAGCGACTGGTTCAGCACCAAGCTGCTGAGATAACCTTAATGGCGAGCCAAAGCTCGCCCTTTGTCTGATCCATCGCTTGCCATCCCAAGTACAACCTTCATGTGCTTTGTACAGATGTCCCCTCGAATGAGAGCTCATTATCCTACAAACGAAGATCTTCGCTTAAGAAACTAAGGTACTGTGCAGTGAAAGTGTTTGGTCAGTTATCTCATACTTTGTTGCATTGTACTAGACCTTGACCCTTTAAGAGGTGCAAAAGAAACGAGCAGAATAAGGTTACTGCTACTTTATTCATGATCCAGGCAGTTTATATAGCGGCAGACTGGTGTTGCGCCGCGGAATACAATGGAAACCTCAGTGACCTGAGGTCGATAATAAATAACAATAAATACAGCGAACCAGTACACTCTACAATGTAAGAACAGACAGAAATGGAATTGGATACAATCTTGATGCCTGTGAAAGAAGACACATGTGATACATTTTGACTGCAGGTAAACAAAATATATACATATTTTAAATGATAGAACTTTGCGTGACCTGATGCGTTAGGCATGACTAATTGTAGGCAAAGAAAATGGGACGTCACCACAGAAAACTTGCCCAGCAGAGACTTTACAATTAACACTTTTAGCAGAGACTTCACAAATGATTTTACAGATGACTTTACAAATACTCGCCCCACAAGGCGTGGGTAACGTCTGATTAGTCGGCGTATCTCCTGGGGTGCTGCAGGGGGTCTTGGCTGCGTAAGGACATTGGGGGAATGCCCTCTGTGTGGGTTTGCCTGACTGCAGGTGTGGGCTGGCTTTTTCGGGGCAGCCACGTCTCCGCCCCTTACGAGGGCCCAGCTATGGCGAAGGCTGAGCAGGTGGAGGGTGCGGTGCGGTGACGTTTGTGTCCTCCTCCAGGAGGGCGGGCTTGACCCAGTCAACTGACACCCAGTCGTTCCTCCCGTGAAGTGCAAGCAGAAACGCCTTGGTGTTCCGCTCCAGCAAGCGGAAGGGTCCCCTGTAGGGCCTGGTCAGTGGCGGGCGGACGGCGTCATCCCTGACGAAGATGTGGGTGGTGGAGGCCAGCCTGGGCGGCGTGAAGGTGGCTGACCTGTTGGTATATGTCCGTTTGGAGGGGGCGAACTTGCCGACTATGTCGCGAAGCCTCTGGACCGATGGGTTGTGGCAATCCTCTGTCATAGCTCACCCGGGACCACGAGGGACTCGCCGTAGGTTTTTTCAGCCGCGGACTGGGCGCCGTTGGCCCTGGGGCCAATTCTCAAACCGAGGAGGGCCCATGGCAGCTGGTACTTCCAGTCCTTGGCGGTGCAGCAGGCCATAAGGGACACCTTCAACGACCTATGAAACCTCTCGACCAAGCCGTTGGCCGCTGGGTAGTAGACCGTGGTGGTGTGATGTGTTGTCCCCAACAGCCAAGCCAGGGCGGACCACAATTAGGACAGGAAAGCGGGACCCCTGTCGGTTGTGATGTGATCTGGGACGCTGAAGCTGCTGATCCAGCTGGAGAGCAGGGCCTCGGCACATGCGCTGGCGGTGACTTCTTGCATTGGTGTGGCTTTGGGCCACCGCGTTGAGCAGTCTACCGCCGTCAGGAGGTATCTGGACCCACCTGATGGAGGAAGGGGCCTGACGATGTCGATGTGGATGTGGCCGAAGTGACGCTCTGGCTGCGGGAACTCGCCTACCCGGGACTCGATGTGATGCCCCACCTTGCTGGTTTGGCACTGCAGGCACTGCCTTGCCCAGGACCTCGCGTCCTTCTGCATTCCGTGCCAGACGAACTTCCCTGACAGTAGCTTGGCCGTCGTCCTGCTGGAGGGATGTGAGAGGTCATGGATGACGTCGAATACCTGACGGTGGCGGGAGGCTGGCACCAGGGGGCGGGGCTGGCCGGTACTGATGGTGCGGAGGAGACTTGGGCCCCCGGGGGCGAGGGGCACATCCCGCCACTTCAGGGACGTGATGGCGGTGTGGTAGGCTGGGGTCTCTGGGTCGGCGGCCTCTTCCCTGGCGAGGTCTTCGTAGTTGATCCCGAGCTGCACCGAGTTCAACTCGACCCTGGAGAGGGCATCCGCCACGGGGTTCTTCCTGCCGGGGAGGTACTTGATGGAGCAGGAGAACTCGGCGATGGCTGAGAGATGCCGCTGCTGCCTGGAAGACCATGCGTCCCCTTGCTTTGTGAAGGCGTGTACCAGCGGCTGGTGGTCCGTGTAGATTGTGAAGGGTGCGCCCTCCAGGAGGAACTTGAAATGCTGGACTGCACGGTACACTGCGCAGAGTTTCTGGTCGAAGGTGCTGTAACGGGCTTCTGCGGGGTTGAATTTCTTGCTGAAGAAGGCGATGGGCTGGGGGGTGCCGTCGATGACCTGCTCCAAGACAGCACCACAGGCGACGTTGCTGGCGTCCGTCGTCAGCTGGAGGGGGGCGTTGGGATCCTGGTGGGCCAAGGAGGTTGCCTCGGCGAGGGAGGCCTTTGTCAGGGAGAAGGCCTGCTGCTGGCTGGGTCCCCACAACAAGGACTTTGGATGGCCTTTGAGTGTTTCCGTCAGGGGGGCCGTGGTGTGCGCGATCTCGGGGATGAACCTCCTGTAGTAGTTCACCATCCCGAGGAACTCCTGGATGGCCTTGACGGAGGTGGGGACGGGGAACCTGATGACAGCTGCGACTTTGGATGTGAGTGGGTGGACACCATTCGGGGATATCTCGTGGCCCAGGAAATCGGCTTTCTGGATGCCGAAGGTGCACTTGTCGAAACGTACGACAAGGCCGTTCTCCTGTAGGTGCTGCAGGACTGCCCGGATGTGTTTCTGGTGCTCCCTGTGGGACCTGGAAAATACAAGGATATCATCTATGTAGCAGAAGCAAAACTTCAGATCCCCAAGGATGCTGTCCATGAGCCACTGGAAAGTCGCCCCGGCGTTCCTCAGGCCGAAGGTGGAGAAGGCGAACACGTAGGACCCAAAAGGCGTGATGATGGCGGTCTTTGGTATGTACTCTGGCACTACTGGTACCTGAAAATAGGATTTCAAGAGATCCAACTTAGTCAAAATTTTGGTCCAGTGGAAGGAAGCCGTTAGGTCCTGCATGTTTGGCAGGGGTAATGGTCAGGTTCCGTTGCGAGGTTAAGCCGCCTGTAGTCGCTGCAGGGTCTCCAGGAGCCATCTGGTTTCTGCACCATGTGGAGGGAGGACGGCCACGGGCTGGAGGCCTTCTTGCAGATTCCCATCCGCTCCATTTCGGCGAATGCGTTCTTGTCCTCCTGTAGGCGCTGCGGGGGAAGCCTCTGGAACTTCGCGTGTGCAGGGGGGCCCTTTGTCTTTATGTCATGGTAGATGCCATGTTTGGCTGGGGCCCCAGGGACTTGGCGGTGCTCGGGCCTGAAAACTTCCGGGAACTCCGTCAGCAGTTGTGCGTACTGGTGGGGGCCGGCGGAACAGATGGTGGGCGCCTTGGGTCCCATTGCCAACGGGAGGGACTGGCAGGAGTCGGTGTTGAGGAGGCGCTTCCTACCGACGTCGACTGCCAGCCTGAAGTGGGCAAGGAAATCCGCACCCAGGAGCGGGGTCCTCACGTCCGCGATGACGAAGTCTCAGGAATATCTCCGGGCAAGGATGGAGATCGACCGGGGCCTGGTGCCATAGGAGAGGATGGGGGACCCGTTGGTGGCCGTCAGGAAGGCAGCCGGGTGAAGATTGATCTAACAGCCCCCGTGTCGACCAGCATCATCCTGCCGGAATGGTGTCGCGGACGTAGAAGCCTATTGATTCTGGGCCCCTGGGTGCTTCTGCTGCCATGGCGGCCTGTCCTGCTGGCCGCCGCCACCCCTGTTTTTTGAATGGGTGAATGAACAGGGCAGCAGGCAGTTCCGGGCGTCCCTGCCGAACTGCCTATGGTAGTGGCACAGCCCCGGGGAATTCCACCTGTTGTGAGGCGATGGGCGCCTCCTGGCGACGGCGTTGACTTCCTGCTCTGCGCCCTCCTCCTGCTGGATGGTGCTGACTGGTAGTGCGGGTGCTGGTACCCGATTCATTGCTCTCACGGAGTCCGTCAGGTTCTGTGCCGTGCGGATCAGGTCGTCGAGGGGATGGCGTAGGGCTCAAGGATTTGTGTCCAGACCTCCGGAAGGAGCTGACGAAGGAGGTCCTTTATCATGCCCCATGACTCCCTGACGCTCTGTTCCTGCCGCGGGCTGACGGCGAGGTCAAGGGCGCGGGCGGCCCGCTCGGCGACTGGCAGGGAGCATGCCTCGAGGAGGGACTTCTTCAGGGGGTGGTAGGTGAGGGGGCGTGCGTTGGACACCCAAGGGACGAGCTTCTTGTAGACTTCCTCCAGCAGGGCGTTAAGTACGGTATCCGCCTGCAGCACCCCGTCGATGAGTTCCGCCATGCGGAACTGGCTCTCAACCCTGTACAGCCATGACGATGGGTTCCCCTGTGTGAACGGCGGCAGTTTTAAGGTCAGGGCGACCCGTGATTGTCCTGCCGGGCAGGGCCCCGGGCAGGGGAAAGTGCGGGGCGCTGGGAGGGGTGTGGAGGAGTGTGAGAGCCTCGGCGCGGGGCAGCCACAGGTGATATGGGGGGAGGTAGACATCTGAATCCGCGAGGTTAGCGGTTAACTGAACGAGGGAAGGGATGTCCACGCCCATACTCTCTCTTTGCCCTCTTAATTGGAGTGGGGTACTCGCGTCAAAACGCACTTGAAAGCGCGCCCTGTGAGTCTGCTAATGACGCTGGTGATTTTGCCGATGAGAGTCAGCACGCCCAAATGCTGGTTCAGCGCTGTGATTAGTCCACTAAGGGCGTGAGTAAGTTCCTGAAGCCAAGACTGAGTCGCCGTATGGGTCCGCTAATGGCTTTGGGAACCACTCCGGGGTCACCATTTTAAGAGGTGCAAAAGAAACGAGCAGGATAAGGTTACTGCTACTTTATTCATGATCCAGGCAGTTTATATAGTGGCAGACTGGCGTCACGCCGCGGAATGCAATGGAAACCTCAGTGACCTGAGGTCGATAATAAATAACAATAAATACAGCGAACCAGCACACTCTACAATGTAAGAACAGACAGAAATGGAATTGGATACAATCTTGATGCCTGTGAAAGAAGAAACATGTGATACATTTTGACAGCAGGTAAACAAAATATATACATAGTTTAAATGATTGAACTTTGCGTGACTTGATGAGTTAGGCGTGACTAATTGTAGGCAAAGAAAATGGGACGTCACCACAGAAAACTTGCCCAGGAGAGACTTTATAAATAACACTTTTAGCAGAGACTTCACAAATGACTTTACAGATGACTTTACAACCCTTTTAGGTAATCATCAATCAGTGTTAAACAATAAGTAACTGATCTTACGTGATGTCAATTCCTTGGGCCTTTAGCAATTCCCTTTGTAATAATTAACTGTGTATGTAGGCTCACCCATCGATTGTGTTCCCTTCTCATGCATTACAGAAAGGGTGTGTGATTTCGCTGTATCAACCATCTGTCACCTCTGTGCCATACGTCCATCAATCAGGTCATCCCTGATTGTAAATTACGAGTAAATTAACTCTGTACCGAGTGGCACTCTTTAATTTTGTCTATTGTTAATTTTAACCTGAAAGTGCCAAGAACCTAACATACACGGCTCCTTGTAATTTATTCTTCTGATTCCTGTAAATACATGTAACTAATTCAGACCCAGAATTTCTCTCCTGAGACCTTCCCTTAATTGAATTCTCACTTAGATTATGATTTTTGTATTACGATGTGTTGGTCCCCAGTCAGAAGCATCCCCAACAACGTAAGAATTGCAATTGTACACACACTCATAAGAAGTGGTGGTCTTACTTGCAGATCTCTTGCAATCCCCCTAGTAGCTTGTGCAACATTGCAGTAGAATTAGCCCAAATTTTGCATATATGCTAAGCTCCTGGAAGTTGCAGGATCGAAACGAATCCTTAGCGTAAAATCCATTTACATTTTTGGGCAATGCAGCTGGGCAGTGGTATACAGGATAAGTATCCATTTTCACATTTGTTGTTCATAAATCTTTGACTAGGAACTCTGAAATTCCCAAATTTATACTGCATGCATTCATGAGAGCCGACCGAACCACGCTGGTAGACTATTTAGGGATTATTGCTATCGCATGTAGGTAAGTGGCATAGCTCAGCTAGTCAGGAATTTAGCCAGGAAGTGAACAGTGATAACTCGAGAAAAAGTGAAAAATTTCTCTCCACTTGTATAGTGGAATTTTTCGATATTGCTTAGCTAGGAAGGTTGTATCTGGCAACCTCTGCCGTTACCAAGGAAACCATTGTTGGTGGTAGGGGGGCGGGAAGAGGTCTCGTTCTTCGCCCCTGGGCCCCTTCAATGCTTTTCATCACCGCTGGAGACAACGTTGGTGTGGCCAACCAAAGGAAGCGGGTCAAACTTGGACAGATTGGGCCTATCACAAGACTCTAGCTGTTAAGCGTTTGATGGAAGCCCTCAACATCCCAACATTTGGGGAACTCTTAGAGCGCATGCAACTGGAAGACTTCTATTACGTTCCAAGCTCCTTAGCCATGTACTTATGTGAGAAACATCCCAAGACCCTCGATGAGGGTTACCACTTATCAGATGACTGGGACACTTATCATCCTTCTGCCAGTTCCCTGGATTGGAAGATCATCCCCCCAAGT
The DNA here is from genome assembly GCF_040412425.1 of Macrobrachium rosenbergii. NCBI lineage: Eukaryota > Metazoa > Arthropoda > Malacostraca > Decapoda > Palaemonidae > Macrobrachium > Macrobrachium rosenbergii. The sequence goes on from NC_089796.1 coordinate 51,163,902, forward strand.
CACACCTCATCGCAAGCCCAACCGAAGAATGGGCCATCTAAAATTTCTGTTTGCACTCATTGCAAGAGGAAGGGCACTTGGAATCCCAGTGCCAATCTAAGGGATGAGCAGCTGCAACGCCACCGCCTGATCAATCCAAGAAACAACATCAACCTTCGCCAGCTCGTCAAAAGGACTTTAGCAAAATTTATTGAGCTGTCTATCCCAAACACTGAGCTAATTCCAAATTTGATTCCTGTGCCCGGTCCTGCCTTAATGCCAGTGCCAGAGCATGCCGTAGATCACCCTGCAGGAGATCCCAGCCTGGAGCCCCCTCTCTTCACCCCGGCTTGGCCCCACTACCAATGTCAGTAAGAGAGCCAACCCAAAGTTTATTAGGGCCCCTTCCAGATTCCCCTGACCTCAGCGGAATCTCACTCCCTGGCGCTGCCTCACAACCTGTGTCTAAGTTGGTCATTGTAACCTGGTGAACCTTGCACACACACAAAGATTTCTCCCTCTGTTTCCTAGTCTTCAGAAGATGAGATTCTGATGGAAAATTCTTCCATATCTCAGCTGGTTGCAGAGCTTAAAGAACTGCGATGGCAGATGGTAGAAATTGTTGGCACCACCCCTGCTTCAGTTGTCTCGGCAGCCAGAACAGGTGGTACTCCAGCAACTCCCTCGGGCTTGGGCTCACCAATTCCTCCTAAAATGTCGAACCATCAACCTAAAAGAGGTTCAAGGAAGAAAAGTCAGAGGCACAGAAAGTCCCTGTAGCCTACGAGAGACACAGATCTCTCCTGGCACTTGTGCCCCTCTGGCACGGTGTCTCACTTTAATTGAGTACCTTGGTACCCAACCAGAGTTGGATGCTAGGTTACTCCCTTTACTCTCACTCCCTGTCAATGTGTGACTTACTTTTCTCTTGTAACTTTAATCATTAGTAAATTAACTTTATGACTTGTAACCACTAACCTTATAAATTTACCTTGTCTAACTCCCCTACTAAGTACCACACCCTGACCAATGCAGTGTTAACTGCCAGACCCTCTGGCACTCCAAGTCTTTAACCTTCCTTTCATACAATTACTTGCATAAAAAGTTTTAAAACTCTCTAAAGGGAAAATTAATTGTATATGACAGAGCCACTAGGCCTTGACGACACTAGTGCCACACCTGGCAGAGTGCTACTACCTCAGCAAGGTAGCATGGCACTCACCAAATGAGTAGCCACCCGAATGTATAAAGGCTTTTAGATTTGTATGAATTGAACTTTATTTACGTAAGTTGGATCTCTACCTTAACAGGCAGAAATCTGTCCTAGCATTTCAGGCTGATTTGAAGACATTCACACCCGAAAGAGGTGTAAATGCCTACTTGCAGGGGGAGTTGGTAGAAGCATCCACTTCTTGGCAACTTTCATGCTAAAACTCGGGGATAATAACACCCAGAGAAAAGGGAGTGGCCTTAAGATGTTTCCCTGTTAATTAAGTTTTGCTCATTAAATTAGTCAACATCAGTCCTTTCCCTCACTAAGCCTTCTCAAAGTACTTAACTTAAGCTCTTAATGAATTGTACTGGCCAAGAACACTCCCACATGCAACTGCCTGCCGCCCTCGCCAGCAATGTGGAGGGCCTGAAGCGGGATCTGACAGAATTCGCACAGGACACCTGAATTGCTTAGGGCTATGAAAACCAGCAGATTCTGGGGTCTGGTCAGAACGACACCAGGAAAATGAGACCAATTGAGTTGAGAGCAGCCTAGCGACTGGTTCAGCACCAAGCTGCTGAGATAACCTTAATGGCGAGCCAAAGCTCGCCCTTTGTCTGATCCATCGCTTGCCATTCCAAGTACAACCTTCATGTGCTTTGTACAGACGTCCCCTCGACTGAGAGCCCATTATCCTACAACCGAGGATCTTCGCTTAAGGAACTAAGGTACTGTGCAGTGAAAGTGTTTGGTCAGTTATCTCATACTTTATTTCTGTTTTCACTTCCCTTTGCATTGTACTAGACCTTGACCCCTTTAGAGAATCATCAATCAGTGTTAAACAATAAGTAACTGATCTTACGTGATGTCAATTCCTTGAGCCTTTAGAAATTCCCTTTGTAATAACTGACTGTGTATGTAAGCTCACCCATTGATTGCGTTCCCTTCTCATGTATTACAGAAAGGGTGTGTGATTTCGCTGTATCAACCATCTGTCACCTCTGTGCCATACGTCCATCAATCAGGTCATCCCTGATTGTAAATTACGAGTAAATTAACTCTGTGCCGAGTGGCACTCTTAATTTTGTCTATTGTTAATCTTAACCTGAAAGTGCCAAGAGCCTAACATACACGGCCCCCTGTAATTTATTCTTCTGATTCCTGTAAATACATGTAACTAATTCAGACCCAGAATTTCTCTCCTGAGACCTTCCCTTAATTGAATTCTCACTTAGATTATGTTTTTGTATTACGACTTGTTGGTCCCCAGTCAGAAGCATCACCAACAACGTAAGAATTGCAATTACACGAACACTCATAAGAATATATATATATATATATATATATATATATATATATATATATATATATATATATATATAATATATACATGTATATACATACCCATATATATACATATATATATGTATATAATATATATATATATATATATATATATATATATATATATATATATATATATATATATATATATATATATATATATAAATACAAAATCAGGAAGGAAGAGAGACACTGGAGTGCTGCGAGGACTTTCGACTGGCGTCCTTTACTTAAGCTAAGTAAAGGACGCCAGTCAAAAGGCCTCGCAGCACTCCAGTGTCTCTCTTCCTTTCGTAGATTTTGTATTTATGTATATATATTCATCACTTTCCAATGTTTTCGTGATTCAGCTATACATACACATATATACATATGTATTTATATTTATAACATATATCTATAGTACACATATCTATATATACATATGTGCATATATACATATATATATATATATATATATATATATATATATATATATATATATATATTTATATATATATATAACATATCTATATATACATATAGCTAATGTTTATATATATAACATCTATATATACATATATATATGTATTTATATATAACATATATATATATATATATATATATATATATATATATATATATATATATATATATATATATATATATATATATATATATATATATATATATATATATATATATATATATATATATATATATATATATATATATATATATATATATATGAATGTCTTTTCCTGTAATACTACAGTGTAATATGAAAATAAGAAAGGCCCATAAAACACTATTTAAACATTGAAACCATATATTTCGGGCACTTGTTTCTGTGCCCTGTTCACTGGTAGATATATGGACAGGTGGAAAGTTACAATGGTATATATACAAAAACATGAAGGTGTGGCCTTAGGCCTCCGATGTTAAGGAGGTGGCGTTTCTTAAGAAGGAGAGATTGACCAAATTCCCTAGTGGTTTTGGCCTCATTAGCTCCCGTTTGGCGATGGATCTGGCGGTCGCGTTTCTTGGGTCATCTTCTTCAAAAGGGGTCCGAGGATTAAGGTGTCAATGGCGTCTGATTTCCAATGTCCTCCTGACAGGTTCATATTGTTGGTTTGATTGATGATAGCAGATTCAGCATCTTTCTTTTGTACGGACAGCTACTCTTGAAAACCAACTCCGCCCCACTCAGTTAATGACATGCCTGTATTTCTAATATGTAGGAAAATTCCCGAACTCTCGAAGCGTAACGTACTGATCTTTTGTGCTCTGTTATTCTTTGCGAAGCGATCTACCTGTCTCAGCCTACATAGATGTCATGACAATTACTACACGGTATCTTGTAAACTCCGGCTTCTTCCCCTTTTGTTATTTAAGTATACGTTAACGAGCGAACTCCCGATGGATTTGGGATAATGGAAAATGAAAGGATTATTAGAACTGAGTTGCTCGGTGGCCTTTTGGATGTTTTCATCGTATGGAAGCTTTATTTTGTTGTTGAAATCTATTTGTCTGTTGTGAGTGGGACCTCTGTAGTATATTAATAAAGCAAATAAAATATACTACAGAGGTCCCACTCACAACAGACAAATAGATTTCAACAACAAAATAAAGCTTCCATACGATGAAAACATCCAAAAGGCCACCGAGCAAACTCAGTTCTAATAATCCTTTCATTTTCCATTATCCCAAATCCATCGGGAGTTCGCCGTTAACGATACTTAAATAACAAAAGGGAAGAAGCCGGAGTTTACAAGATACCGTGTAGTAATTGTCATGACATCTATGTAGGCGAGACAGGTAGATCGCCTCGCAAAGAATAACAGAGCACAAAAGATCAGTACGTTACGCTGGAGAGTTCGGGAATTTTCCTACATATTAGAAATACAGGGCATGTCATTAACTGAGGGGGCGGAGTTGGTTTTCAAGAGTAGCTGTCCGTACAAAAGAAAGATGCTGGAATCTGCTATCATCAATCAAACCAACAATATGAACCTGTCAGGAGGACATTGGAAATCGGACGCCATTGACACCTTAATCCTCGGACCCTTTTGAAGAAGATGACCCAAGAAACGCGACCGCCAGATCCATCGCCAAACGGGAGCTAATGAGGCCAAAAACCACTAGGGAATTTGGTCAATCTCCTCCTTCTTAAGAAACGCCACCTCCTTAACATCGGAGGCCTAAGGCCACACCTTCATGTTTTTGTATATATACCATTGTAACTTTCCACCTGTCCATATTCTACCAGTGAACAGGGGCACAGAAATAAGTGCCCGAAATATATGGTTTCAACGTTTAAATAGTGTTTTATGGGCCTTTTATTTTATATATATATATATATATATATATATATATATATATATATATATATATATATATATATATATATTTTTTTTTTTTTTCGTTTTTAACGTGCATTTTTTTTTCCCATTATTATATGGGGTAAGCACCATGCCTTCTTTTGAAGGACTTGGATTTGGCGGTGGGGTAGGCCATAGCCTCGATCAGCTGCCCTGCCTGACATCGCTTAGACCCCGGTAGCGAAAGTGTACATGTTACCAAATCCCCAGCTCCCTTTCTCCCAGCAGCGAGGAGAACTGGGCGAGTAGGTTGACAGTTTGAGACGTGTGAGGTGTCTGTTATGTTTTTAGAAGGTGTTGGAGTGGCTTTGTTTACGTGTGTATTAGTCTGTAACACCCATTTGCTTTCAGCAAACCTATCCGTTGATTACATACGTAATCCCGGGGTGTCTATACGGATAGCAAAGTGTCCGCATCTCTGACTGGTCGGCTGCATGGGAATTGAACCCTCGCCATAGACTTCTATGAAGTCTGAGGTTGCTACTCCGACCAACCGAGCCATCGAGGCTCCATATATATATAATAATATACAGTATATATATATATATATATATATATATATATATATATATATATATATATATATATATATATATATATATATATATATATATATATATATATATATATATATATATATATATATATATATATATATATATATATATATATATATATATATATATATATATATATATATATATATATATATATATATATATATATATATATATATATATATATATATATATATATATATATATATATATATATATATATATATATATATATATATATGTATTTATATATAATATATATATATATATATATATATATATATATATATATATATATATATATATATATAAATATATATATATATATATATATATATATATATATATATATATATATATATATATATATATATATATATATATATATATATATATATATATATATATATATATATATATATATATATATATATATATATATATATATTATTACGTATGAGGGCTTGGCTGATGAGTTTATTATTTGATTAATGTAATTTATAAGGCCCTGAGTGCCAAGGACACACGTAACCTGTCAATTGAAGCTACAAATTAACCTCAAAGACAGCTGTTATAAATGAAATAAGGTCGCCAGTCGAGGAGAACCCTCGACACAAAGAAAATACGGTAAATAAGGACTTTTGGATAACCGTCGCTCGACTTAGGACGCAGTCAATCTCTACTCGTTAATATGATTTTAAAAAACACAGTGACTCTTCCGAACAATGGGTTCGAGACACAAGGCTGCATACAGAATTGTAAAATGACTTGCTTAACCTTCCCTAATTCCTAGTTAATTCACTGGAATAGTTGAATGTTGCTAAACCATATAAAATATGCTTAATCTAGGCTTTGTAAAAGCAAGTTGTTGCTTGGTAATCTAATAATTATGATGGCGGAAGGATGGAACAAGGAGAAGTTATTAGTCAATCGACGAAGTTTTGAACAAGTTGTTTGCGCATACAACGGATGATCGGAAGTCTTGATAATAGCAGTCTTCCCAATTCACTAATAAATATAGACGAGGAAACAAGAAGGGGGGAGGGGGACAAAGGACACCGTTCCATCTAGAACACACAGTGCTCTCTGGGTTGCGGCGTATATCTCTCTGACCTGGCTCCGATAACGCAGGGTGGCTGGCCGCATCTGTACCCTTCGCCCCAGGCAAAAACGACCTTGACAAAGGCATGGCCGAATGCATAGGATAAAGGAAAAGACAGCTTAAGACCACCTTTACTAGAGATTACTGAGTGAAAACCCTCTCTGGGGGTTAGGTCCCTAATGCCACCAAGGGTACTTTTTTGAATTACACAGCCTATCCCTGCCTAAGTGAGGACACCGTCCGGTCTTTGCTATGATCGTTATATTTGAAATACCTGGCCTAACCTGCGGGACAAAGGCGGTTCCCTGTCCTTGTTCGTGATTTTTTCCTACAATATACTGCATAGAGGGCGAACAGCAGAATATATATATATATATATATATATATATATATATATATATATAGATATGTTATATATATAAATACATATATACATATATATATATATATATATATATATATATATATATATATATATATATATATATATATATATATATATAGTATATATATATATATATATATATATATATATATATATATATATATATATATATATATATATATATATATATATATATACAGTATATATATATATATATATATATATATATATATATATATATATATATATATATATATATATATATATATATATATATATATATATATATATATATAATCATGAAGTTACAAATGTCACTTAATATCAAATTCACGCTACTACATGAATATCTCCGATGGAGAATTATCACCGAAGGGGAATTTATATAAGTGATAAATGGATTGGTACCGCCAGGTCACGAACCCTCGACACAGACCTTATCCAGCGACTCCAGTTGACGTTACCACTGAGTTATCAAGAGAGGTATAAGTCATTGCTGAGCCTGCTGTACTGTTTTTACCCGTCGTGAGTGGGGAAGTTGTACTTAGCCTCGGCAATGACCCACCTCCGCCATGATAGTTCATTGGTACGATTGAAACACGCAGCTCTTATTATGAAATTTTTTTATCACACTGTGACTTATATACAACCATGAAGCTACAAATGTCGCTTAATATCAAATTCACACTACCTTGCGAATATCTCCGATGGAGAATTATCACTGAAGGGGAATTTATATAAGTGGTAAATGGATTGGTACCGCTGGGTCACGAACCCTCGACACAGACCTTATCCAGCGACTCCAGTCAATGTTACCACTGAGCTATCAAGAGAGGTATAAGTCATTGCCGAGTCTGCTGTACTGTTTTTACCCGTCGTGAGCAGGGAAGTTGTACTTAGCCTCGGCAATGACCCACCTCCGCCATGATAGTTCATTGGTACGTTTGGAACACGGTGTGATAAAAAATTTCATAATAAGAGCTGCATTAGGCTTTCCATTAGGCTTGCTTTTCTTTTCTTTATTGGAGTCCAGTGAATACCATTGATGGAGAGGTAGAAGGTTTCAATGATGCATGCAGTTTGTCCCCTTTGTTCAGTATCTAAAGAATACAGTTGATTTGTAGGTATTTTATTCACATCGGCAAAATTCCTGATTTCTTTTTTATAACAGCTGAGTTCACAACCGTGTAATCTAGAAATTGAACTGCCTCAAAACCCATAAATAAACATCATACCTGCACATTCCACATTACTGGAGTGGTAAGGTATTGCCTCCTGTTTCTTGCCCTCAAAGTGAATCAGAAAGACGCTTCCAACCTGGACACGCTCACTTATCTTGGCGTAAAAGAGAAACTGTTCAGAGTAACAAGTAAACTGATCAGCGCCATCCCCCTCCCCCCAATGTCCCTCACTACTCACTCCGACATCCCATGCGCCGCCTTACTTGACCGAGTAAGATTAACGGGTACGTTAAAAATTCACCTCACCGACAAACGAAACCTTAAAATGCTTATGTTTATGGAACATTTTCTGCTCATAGGACTTTTTCTTTCATTTCCCAAAACATTTCTTTCATTTCCCAAAACATTTGCATAAACTCGTGCTACACCTGTATACAGTATAACGTGTTTGAAATATATCTATATGCATACACATATCTATCACATTTCTATATACAGTATATATAGTATATACATTATATAATATAATGTAATGTATATATATATATATATATATATATATATATATATATATATATATATATATATATATATATATATATATATATATATATATATTATAACTTACAAGAAGTCACTGCAGAGCATGCCTCCCCCCCACCCAATTTGCCCTTTGTTTATTGAGAATAGCATCACCGCCGCATGGCCGATTTTAGTTGACCTAGATATCAGAGCAAAGTTATCAACATTTCGATCTGTACTTTTTACCTGGAACAGATATTGAGATGACACGGATAAAAAAGGGCAAGGAGAGGAGACAGAATGCCGCTCCCTAAGCAGCTTAGCCCAACTAAGCTGCTTAAAACAACCTTTCTAAAGGCAAATAAGCTGCCTGAATTGTCTTTATCCGCAGGAAACGGCCCCAATTAAAGAGAGGTTTTGCGCACGGGCACGACACGGCTGGGGCCCTTAAAAGGAAAAGACAGCAGTAGGCAGTAAACAGTTAGTCATGTGGGCAGGAGACATGCAGTAGCAGTCGTAGGGGACAGCCATACACGTGGGCGAGTGACACATTTGCTGAGAGAGATTTCATTCCCCCCACCCCGTCCGACTCCAGACTCCAGTCATCCTCGAGGGACAGCGTGCATCGTCAGTGTGATCGTCCCTCATCATTCTTCGCCAGAGACCCGCTTCCTCTAAGATAAAGTGCGAGTAAAGACTTTTCAGTCACGACAGTTTGCCCTTTAGAAAATCATAGGAGTGCCAGTATTTCACCACTGTCCTTGTGCCAGTTTATCCAGTGCTGTTTCCAATGTCCTGTGTTCAAGTGTAAAGTGGCCATTCATTCCTCGCGTCCTTGGCACCCTCAGTGTAAAGTCGAGACATATTCTGTGTTAAATTGTTCCTTTACTGGCGTGTAATGTGTAAATCTCTCTTGCAGAGGGACCTATTCGCAGTGGACTCATCTTGGACTGTGCCTTGCCCTTAGTCAAGACTCCAGTAGAGGGATCTTCAGGCGTTGCAAGCCCTTTATCAATTTACTTATCCATTTTCCCTTCTAATGCTTTCTTTTGTAAATATAATTCTTTAATTTATCCCAAGTATTTACATAACATTTCCTTATGAAGTAGAGCCTTCAGCTCCTAAATTCGCCCCTTTTTCTTTGGTTTTTACGATTTCCCTTTACTTAAGTCAGAACTCCCATACCAATTAAATAAAGTTTCCGTTGCCAGCCTGTAAAAATACCATAAACCAAGGGAAATATGTAAAAATGGCGATCTGGCCTTAGATCTCATTTAGCAGTTGCATTTCCCCCTCTGTTGTTGCTTCATTGCATTTGCAACTCGCCAGATCAGCTATTAGCAAAGCTAAGCTGGGTGCGAGACAAATTCCAAACCTGTTACCAAGAGCACAGACCAAGAGAGTTCCATGTAAGTAATTTGTTTATCTTAGCAAAATTTTTCTTACAATCGTGACTGTTCCTTAGAGTTAGGAATAGGGATGCATGCATTCACTGAGAGAAGAGAACCGCTGTATTAGATTCGTTAATGCATGCCTTTCAGGATAGGTAATTAGGAAATAACCAGTGATAACCATTCTTTGCTTCGAGGAATAGTGCTAAAATTCCTCCGTGTTAAAATCTTTGCTATATTTTTGCTTTGAGGAATAGTGCAAAATTCCTCTGTGTTAAAATCTTTGCCATATTTTTTTTGCTTCGAGGAATAGTGCGAAATTCCTCTGTGTTAAATTTTACTTTGCATTTCGGATTAGCGAATTATTTAGGCGCGAATAAATTCCCATGTGGGACAAGACGAAATCAGCTTGCATCGCTCTCTCTCAGTTTAGCTAAAAACTCGAATTAGGTGCTAGGAAAGCGAAATCTGAACTCCGCGTCTAGGGAAAATTACGAGGTCATTTTTACTGTTATCCTCTCGTCCCAAACGGTCTATACATAGATGGGTCCATTCACACAGAATCTAAAACTAACTCCGGTGAGTGTCAGACGACCTTCACCCCCAGCCCCCGCCCCCTGCCCGCGTGTGTACCCTCTTTTTCATTCATTCCCGAGTAGTTTGTTGTTCCTACTCGAGCTACTCTCAGCAAAAAAGATTTTTTGGGGGGTTTTATCCTGTTAGTAATTTTTAAGTCCTAAGGGACAAATCGTATTTTCAAGTCGTATGAGACTAACCCAATTTCTCAGTCCGAAGGGACGGGTCACCATTCAAGCCTTAAGAGACTCTAATAAAAATTCTACGTCGCAAGAGGCGAGAATTTCTAATTCCTACGGGAAAACCAAATTCCAAGTCTTAAAAGACTCCTAAAAAATCCTACGTCGCAAGAGGCAAGAATTTCTAATTCCTACAGGAAAACCAAATTCCAAGTCCTAAGAGACTCCTAAAAATTCTTTGTCGCAAGAGGCAAGAATTTCTAATTCCTACAGGAAAACCAAATTCCAAGTCTTAAGAGACTACTAAAAATTCTACGTCGCAAGAGGCGAGAATTTCTAATTCCTGCGGGAAACCCAAAATCAAGTTCTTTTGAGACCTTATATTAGTGTATTTCACACACATTTAAGCCCTTACGGGACTGATCATTCCAGTTCATTAGAACACCTTGATTTCACGCTACAGCTGGCCAAGTCCAAGTGTGACATAAAAATCCAGTTACGTCTTCTGAGATGCATATTAAAATTCGTTCGCCACGAACAACCACATCTTACTCAGACATATTAAATTTTAACAAAGTCTCCTCAGACTTACTGATCAATTTTCTTATTCAGACAGATCCATTCTCCTCCAGTTTGAACAATTGAATGTTTCAGATTCCTGCAATTGAGTCTTTTCAGACAACCTGAGTCTTACTCAGACATATTTGATTCGCTAGAGAGTTCAGTCCATATAACCATTATTTCAAGATGGCTACTGCCAGAACCCAACAAAATGAGGACTTCAAATTCTACATGTCCACTGGAAAGGACATGGGACTATAAGGCCAATCTCTGAGAGACTGGGTTCAAGAGAGAGTGGACGATGCTAAAGCGGAAAGAGAGCTAGAACGTCAAGAGCGGGAGAAAGAAAGAATTGCCCAAGGGAAAAGAGAGGAGAAAAAATGGGAAGAGCGAGAAAAAGAAAGAATTGCCCAAGAGAGAAGAGAGGAGCTAGAACGTCAAGAACGAGAGAAAGAACGAATCACCCAAGAGAAATGAGAGGAGAGAGAATGGGAAGAATGAGAGAAAGAACGAATTGCCCAAGAGAAACGAGAGGAGAAGGATAGAGAGGAGCGAGAGCAACAGCGTGTCCATGACCTCCAGATGTTAGAACGACAGAACACCACCCCACCTCCTGCGGCTGGAATGAGTGCCCTCAGCCAAGCTCACTCGTTCATGCCAAAATGGACAGAGTCCAAACCTGAAGTATGGCTTGAGAGGGCTGAATGAGTCCAGGAGTGCTGCACCCTCTCCCCCGCGGAACTCTCCCTGGTTCTCACTAAATTCCTGGGAGGGAAGGCACTCGTTGCCTACCACGCCCTTTTGGCAGAGGATAGGGGAAACTGGGAAGCTGTACGCCAAGTGGTTATGAAGGCGTACGAGATTACCCCCGAGCAGTGGAGGAAACGTTGGAGAGAGCAGCCAAGAGAAGCAGGCCAGACTTGGTCTGATTGGGCATACCATTCTGAGCAGGCGTTAGCTAAATGGCTCGAGTCCGAAGGAGCCGCTAGCACCGCCGAGGTACTCGAGCGATTTAAATTTGAGCATTTCCTGCGCTACGGCCCTCCTGCCCTCGCCACTCATGTAGTGGAAAAAGCTCCAGCAACACTTACCGAGTGTTGCCAGATAGCAGACATGTGGGAGACTCACCACCCTCAGGAAGGATCCATGGGGCGAAAGATAAATCCCCCGCCTCCTCGGAGGATCAAATTCCCAAGAATGGGAACCAGGCAAGCCCCTAACTTGCCACTATTGCAAGAAGACAGGCATTCCTCTGAGCAGTGCCGAAGCAAGAAAACAGTGCCTCTTTCTCCCAGACAACCACCCAATAACTCGTCTACACCCTCCACAGGCGCAGAGGGACCTATTCGCAGTGGACTCATCTTGGACTGTGCCTTGCCCTTAGTCAAGACTCCAGTAGAGGGATCTTCAGGCGTTGCAAGCCCTTTATCAATTTACTTATCCATTTTCCCTTCTAATGCTTTCTTTTGTAAATATAATTCTTTAATTTATCCCAAGTATTTACATAACATTTCCTTATGAAGTAGAGCCTTCAGCTCCTAAATTCGCCCCTTTTTCTTTGGTTTTTACGATTTCCTTTACTTAAGTCAGAACTCCATACCAATTAAATAAAGTTTCCGTTGCCAGCCTGTAAAAATACCATAAACCAAGGGAAATATGTAAAAATGGCGATCTGGCCTTAGATCTCATTTTAGCAGTTGCATTTCCCCTCTGTTGTTGCTTCATTGCATTTGCAACTCGCCAGATCAGCTATTGCAAAGCTAAGCTGGGTGCGAGACAAATTCCAAACCTGTTACCAAGAGCACAGACCAAGAGAGTTCCATGTAAGTAATTTGTTTATCTTAGCAAAATTTTTTCTTACAATCGTGACTGTTCCTTAGAGTTAGGAATAGGGATGCATGCATTCACTGAGAGAAGAGAACCGCTGTATTAGATTCGTTAATGCATGCCTTTCAGGATAGGTAATTAGGAAATAACCAGTGATAACCATTCTTTGCTTCGAGGAATAGTGCTAAATTCCTCCGTGTTAAAATCTTTGCTATATTTTTGCTTCGAGGAATAGTGCAAAATTCCTCTGTGTTAAAATCTTTGCCATATTTTTTTTGCTTCGAGGAATAGTGCGAAATTCCTCTGTGTTAAATTTTACTTTGCATTTCGGATTAGCGAATTATTTAGGCGCGAATAAATTCCCATGTGGGACAAGACGAAATCAGCTTGCATCGCTCTCTCTCAGTTTAGCTAAAAACTCGAATTAGGTGCTAGAAAGCGAAATCTGAACTCCGCGTCTAGGGAAAATTACGAGGTCATTTTTACTGTTATCTCGTCCCCAAACGGTCTATACATAGATGGGTCCATTCACACAGAATCTAAAAACTAACTCCGGTGAGTGTCAGACGACCTTCACCCCAGCCCCCCGCCCCTGCCCGCGTGTGTACCCTCTTTTTCATTTCATTCCCGAGTAGTTTGTTGTTCCTACTGAGCTACTCTCAGCAAAAAAGATTTTTGGGGGTTTTATCCTGTTAGTAATTTTTAAGTCCTAAGGGACAAATCGTATTTTCAAGTCGTATGAGACTAACCCAATTTCTCAGTCCGAAGGACAGGTCACCATTCAAGCCTTAAGAGACTCTAATAAAAATTCTACGTCGCAAGAGGCGAGAATTTCTAATTCCACAGGAAAACCAAATTCCAAGTCTTAAAGACTCTAAAAAATCCCTAGTTGTTTTAAGAGGCAAGAATTTCTAATTCCTACAGGAAAACCAAATTCCAAGTCCTAAGAGACTCCTAAAAATTCTTTGTCGCAAGAGGCAAGAATTTCTAATTCCTACAGGAAAACCAAATTCCAAGTCTTAAGAGACTACTAAAAATTCTACGTCGCAAGAGGCGAGAATTTCTAATTCCTGCGGGAAACCCAAAATCAAGTTCTTTTGAGACCTTATATTAGTGTATTTCACACACATTTAAGCCCTTACGGGACTGATCATTCCAGTTCATTAGAACACCTTGATTTCACGCTACAGCTGGCCAAGTCCAAGTGTGACATAAAATCCAGTTACGTCTTCTGAGATGCATATTAAAATTCGTTCGCCACGAACAACCACATCTTACTCAGACATATTAAATTTTAACAAAGTCTCCTCAGACTTACTGATCAATTTTCTTATTCAGACAGATCCATTCTCCTCCAGTTTGAACAATTGAATGTTTCAGATTCCTGCAATTGAGTCTTTTCAGACAACCTGAGTCTTACTCAGACATATTTGATTCGCTAGAGAGTTCAGTCCATATAACCATTATTTCAAGATGGCTACTGCCAGAACCCAACAAAATGAGGACTTCAAAATTCTACATGTCCACTGGAAAGGACATGGACTATAAGGCCAATCTCTGAGAGACTGGGTTCAAGAGAGAGTGGACGATGCTAAAGCGGAAAGAGAGCTAGAACGTCAAGAGCGGGGAGAAAGAAAGAATTGCCGACAAGGGAAAAAGAGGAAAAAAATGGGAAGAGCGCTGGAGAAAAAGAAAAGAATTGCCCAAGAGAGAAAGAGAGGAGCTAGAACGTCAAGAACGAGAGAAAGAACGAATCACCCAAGAGAAATGAGAGGAGAGAGAATGGGAAGAATGAGAGAAAGAACGAATTGCCCAAGAGAAACGAGAGGAAAAAGGATAGAGAGGGCGAGAGCAACAGCGTGTCCATGACCTCCAGATGTTAGAACGACAGAACACCACCCCACCTCCTGCGGCTGGAATGAGTGCCCTCAGCCAAGCTCACTCGGTTCATGCCAAAATGGACAGAGTCCAAACCTGAAGTATGGCTTGAGAGGGCTGAATGAGTCCAGGAGTGCTGCACCCTCTCCCCGCAGAACTCTCCCTGGTTCTCACTAAATTCCTGGGTGGGAAGGCACTCGTTGCCTACCACGCCCTTTTGGCAGAGGATAGGGAAACTGGGAAGCTGTACGCCAAGTGGTTATGAAGGCGTACGAGATTTCGAGCAGTGGAGGAAACGTTGATAGAGCAGCCAAGAGAAGCAGGCCAGACTTGGTCTGATTGGGCATACCATTCTGAGCAGGCGTTAGCTAAATGGCTCGAGTCCCAAGGAGCCGCTAGCACCGCCGAGGTACAAATCCGATTTAAATTTGAGCATTTCCTGCGCTACGGCCTCCTGCCCCTCGCCACTCATGTAGTGGAAAAAGCTCCAGCAACACTTACCGAGTGTTGCCAGATAGCAGACATGTGGGAGACTCACCACCCTCAGGAAGGATCCATGGGGCGAAAGATAAATCCCCGCCCCTCCTCGGAGGATCAAATTCCCATAAGAATGGGAACCGGGCAAGACCCCTAACTTGCCACTATTGCAAGAAGACAGGCATTCCGTTTTGAGCAGTGCCAAAGCAAAGAAAACAGTGCCTCTTTCTCCCAGACAACCACCCAATAACTCGTCTGCACCCTCCACAGGCGCAGAGGACCTATTGCACGTTCATTTTTGACTGTGCCTTGCCCTTAGTCAAGACTCCAGTAGAGGGATCTTCAGGCGTTTTTCTTTATCAATTTACTTATCCATTTTCCCTTCTAATGCTTTCTTTTGTAAATATAATTCTGTTTTAATTTATCCCAAGTGTTTTACATAACATTTCCTTATGAAGTAGAGCCTTCAGCTCTAAATTCAGGGTTTTCTTTGGTTTTACGATTTCCTTTTGATAAGTCAGAACTCCCATACCAATTAAATAAAGTTTCCATTGCCAGCCTGTAAAAATACCATAAACCAAAGGAAATATGTAAAAATGGCGATCTGGCCTTAGATCTCATTTAGCAGTTGCATTTCATTCTGTTGTTGCTTCATTGCATTTGCAAGTTCGCCAGATCAGCTATTAGCAAAGCTAAGCTGGGTGTTAGACAAATTCCAAACCTGTTACCAAGAGCACAGACCAAGAGAGTTCCATGTAAGTAATTTGTTTATCTTAGCAAAATTTTTCTTACAATCGTGACTGTTCCTTAGAGTTAGGAATAGGGATGCATGCATTCACTGAGAGAAGAGAACCGCTGTATTAGATTCGTTAATGCATGCCTTTCAGGATAGGTAATTAGGAAATAACCAGTGATAACCATTCTTTGCTTCGAGGAATAGTGCTAAATTCCTCCGTGTTAAAATCTTTGCTATATTTTTGCTTTGAGGAATAGTGCAAAATTCCTCTGTGTTAAAATCTTTGCCATATTTTTTTGCTTCGAGGAATAGTGCGAAATTCCTCCGTGTTAAATTTTACTTTGCATTTCGGATTAGCGAATTATTTAGGCGCAAATAAATTCCCATGTGGGACAAGACGAAATCAGCTTGCATCGCTCTCTCTCAGTTTAGCTAAAAACTCGAATTAGGTGCTAGGAAAGCGAAATCTGAACTCCGCGTCTAGGGAAAATTACGAGGTCATTTTTACTGTTATCCTCTCGTCCCAAACGGTCTATACATAGATGGGTCCATTCACACAGAATCTAAAACTAACTCCGGTGAGTGTCAGACGACCTTTCCCAGCCCCGCCCCCTGCCCGCGTGTGTACCCTCTTTTCATTCATTCCTGAGTAGTTTGTTGTTCCTACTGAGCTCTCAGCAAAAAAAGATTTTTGGGGTTTTATCCTGTTAGTAATTTTTAAGTCCTAAAGGGACAAATCGTATTTTCAAGTCAAGACTAGCAATTTCTCAGTCCGAAGGGACGGGTCACCATTCAAGCCTTAAGAGACTCTAATAAAAATTCTACGTCGCAAGAGGCGAAATTTCTAATTGGGAAAACCAAATTCCAAGTCTTAAAGACTCCTAAAAATCCTAATGCAAGAGCAAGAATTTCTAATTCAACAGGAAAACCAAATTCCAAGTCCTAAGAGACTCCTAAAAATTCTTTGTCGCAAGAGGCAAGAATTTCTAATTCCTACAGGAAAACCAAATTCCAAGTCTTAAGAGACTACTAAAAATTTCATGCAAGAGGCGAGAATTTCTAATTTGAAACCCAAAATCAAGTTCTTTTGAGACCTTATATTAGTGTATTTCACACACATTTAAGCCCTTATGGGACTGATCATTCCAGTTCATTAGAACACCTTGATTTCACGCTACAGCTGGCCAAGTCCAAGTGTGACATAAAATCCAGTTACGTCTTCTGAGATGCATATTAAAAATTCGTTCGCCACGAACAAACCACATCTTACTCAGACATATTAAATTTTAACAAAGTCTCCTCAGACTTACTGATCAACTGTCTTATTCAGACAGATCCATTCTCCTCCAGTTTGAACAATTGAATGTTTCAGATTCCTGCAATTGAGTCTTTTCAGACAACCTGAGTCTTACTCAGACATATTTGATTCGCTAGAGAACCAGTCCATATAACCATTATTTCAAGATGGCTACTGCCAGAACCCAACAAATGAGGGACTTCAAATTCTACATGTCCACTGGAAAGGACATGGGACTATAAGGCCAATCTCTGAGAGACTGGGTTCAAGAGAGAGTGGACGATGCTAAAGCGGAAAGAGAGCTAGAAACGTCAAGAGCGGGAGAAAGAAAGAATTGCCCAAGGGAAAAGAGAGGAGAAAAATGGGAAGAGCGAGAAAAAGAAAGAATTGCCCAAGAGAGAAGAGAGGAGCTAGAACGTCAAGAAGAAGAGAAAGAACGAATCACCCAAGAGAAATGAGAGGAGAGAGAATGGGAAGAATGAGAGAAAGAAAGAATTGCCCAAGAGAAACGAGAGGAGAAGGATAGAGAGGAGCGAGAGCAACAGCGTGTCCATGACCTCCAGATGTTAGAACGACAGAACACCACCCCACCTCCTGCTGCTGGAATGAGTGCCCTCAGCCAAGCTCACTCGTTCATGCCAAAATGGACAGAGTCCAAGCCTGAAGTATGGCTTGAGAGGGCTGAATGAGTCCAGGAGGGCTGCACCCTCTCCCCGCGGAACTCTCCCTGGTTCTCACTAAATTCCTGGGAGGGAAGGCACTCGTTGCCTACCACGCCCTTTTGGCAGAGGATAGGGGAAACTGGGAAGCCGTACGCCAAGCAGTTACTAAGGCGTACGAGATTACCCCCGAGCGGTGGAAGAAACGGAGAGAGCAACCAAGAGAAACAGGCCAGACTTGGTCTGATTGGGCTTACCATTCCGAGCAGGCATTAGCCAAATGGCTCGAGTCCGAAAGAACCACTAGCGCCACTGAGGTACTCGAGCAATTTAAATTTGAGCATTTCCTGCGCTATGCACCTCCTGCCCTCGCCACTCATGTAGTGGAAAAAGCTCCAGCAACACTCACCGAGTGTTGCCAGATAGCAGACATGTGGGAGACTCACCACCCTCAGGAAGGATCCATGGGGCGAAAGATAAATCCCCCGCCCCTCCTCGGAGGATCAAATTCCCATAAGAATGGGAACCCGGGCAAGCCCCTAACTTGCCACTATTGCAAGAAGACAGGCATTCCTCTGAGCAGTGCCGAAGCAAGAAAACAGTGCCTCTTTCTCCCAGACAACCACCCAATAACTCGTCTACACCCTCCACAGGCGCAGCTTGGAAAGACTTTAGCCAGACCTTTTGCATGGCATGCAAGGTTTATGGCCATTCTCCCTCATGGGCAAAATGCCCTAGCAATAACAAATCAAATACTCCCACTGTTGCCTTGGCTGTCACAAATTCCAAGTCATTGGGCCCTCCCGCTGAAGGCTCCATATATGTGGCCCCTCCACGAGGCAGCCACCCCGCGCGCCGAGTCACGGCATTCGATGACTCGAAACAAATGTCTCTCATTGAAGGGACAGAGTTCCCTATGGAGCTATCATCAATAGATGAAAACTCGTCACGATCGAGGGAGTAAATCAATTTAAAATGATACTCCCTACAGTCCAACTGAGAGTCATGAGACCTCACCGCTCAAAAATTTGCAACCTTGCAGTAGCAAGCTATCTTCCCAGAGGCTATGACGTCATCCTGGGACAGGACTTTCAGTCCCCACAGAACTCACGACAATCGAGGGGTCCACATTCCCCAACTCATTCCTCAGGTGCAAGAAATCCTCCACTGCCTGTCCCCCAGTTAAGACTGGCGCCCCCTGGGTACCATGAGGACGTGCAGTCCCTACCAGTGCCACCTGAGTACGATGTACAGTGGCCCCCTCGATTGGTTTCCGATCCAATTTCAGTGCCTGACCCTGCCTCAGTGCCAGTGCCAGGGCCCCAATCAGATTTCCCTCCCGGAGATGCCAAATTCCTGCCAGTGCCACTTGCATGCACCAAGCAGTGCCAAGCTCTGTCCGTCCTGACCAAAGAACACAAGAAACCTCTGATAGTGCCTGACTCTGCCTTAGTGCCAGCGCCAGAGCACAACCCCGATCTCCATTCAAGGGATCCAACTCAGGACCCCCTCTCTTCTCCCGGCCTGGCACCGCTACCAGCGTCAGTAAGAGAGACGGTTCCTCTGGACCACAGTGAAAGTTCACCTAAAGGTGCGGCCTTACAACCCGTGCCTGAGCTGGTCATTAATACCTGCAAGCCTCTCACGCCGCCCCGACCGCCTCCCTCTCTTCCTCAGTCCATCGCTAGGAGACGCAATCGTTCCTCTCAGTCAGATTCTGCCATCTCTCACTTGGCCGATACTCCAAGGGCTGCAACGGATCATGGTAGAACTAGCGCCGAAAACTCCTGCGTCAGCTGTTGCAGCAGCTGGCCCCGGTGGCACTCCATGCCGCCCTCCGATTCCCCGGCCGAGGACGACTGTCCAAGTAGGAGAGGTTCGTGGCGGAATTACCACGGGCATGGAAATTTGCAGGTAGTTTACAAAGAGCACTAGAGCTCCCCTGTCACCTGTGCCACCATTTCATCTTTCGAAGGTCTTGGCACCTCTAATCCAGAAGAGGATGTCAAGGCCCTCCACTATCTTCTTCCATTCCTCTGGAACTCCTATTTCTTCTCATTCTCTGTTAATCTTTTTCTTAAATTATCACCACAAGAGGTAATTAAATACGGGATACCACTCCCATCAAAATGCATAATTCATTTAGAATAACAGAGTGGGAAGTGGCACGCCTTTGCCTACCTTGGCACAGGGCATGCGTGTCAGCTCTTCCTGAAGGAGTCGCGCCCTTTGGGTCCCCTTTCCAGCCCTGGGGCTGAGAGATAGTCTGGGCCAAAGGACGATAAATTTATAGGCCAACATCATTTTACATCTTTTTTTTATTTATTTTTCTGTTTTAATGAATCACAAGTCATAAACTCCTGCCCTTCTGATTTTAAATGCCACCTTCGTAAAATCCGAGAGGTGTGTCCCACCTTTGGTATGCAGTCATGCTTTCATTCGTAACACCCTGTTCATTTTCCTTTTGTTATTTTTTTTCCCTTCCTTCTAAGAACTCTGTTTTGTCCCAGACCCCTCGTCTTTTGTCTGCTTATCCCGTCATAACATTGAGCAAGTATCTATTTATAGCCTGTACCCGAGTATGGGCAGTGGACACATAAAATTAGCGTGGTTTAAAGTTAGAGAATTAAAACTTGTGAATACTCTCGCTCACCCACAACTGTCAAAATCCCCAGTGTATGTTGAACTATTAGCTAAGCAATTACCAATGCGAATTGTGTATTGTCATTACAATATCACGTAAAGGGGATGTCATTTACAAAAATAAACGCTGTGTTATCATGTACACCGTCTCTTCAAGGCATACTAACCGTATGCCTTGTTTATTTAGAATTAAGGAACCTACAGTATATGTAAATTAATTCTTAAATTTTGTCGCCTGCCTCAAAATTGTCTTGTCCTTGTAATCTTAAAGTAACGTATACCGTAAATTTGAAGAAATTAATGGGCCATGTTAAAGAAGTTTAATATTAATGTGTTGGAAGTATATACAGTAAAGTGAAGCTTCTTTTCATTTTGTGGGAATAAAAAAGTAAAAGCTTTTCAATTTCTTGTTGGGAGAAGAGTAAAGTAAACCAGCTGTGCCAACTTCTTGAATATCAACATACAAGCCCAAGTGAAGGCTCGTATGTTATCTTCCGTAGGGAGCTATTATAATTTACAAGAAGTTTGCTGCACAGCGCCTCCCCACCCAATTTGCCCTTTGTTTATTGAGAATAGCATCACCGCCGCATGCCGATTTTAGTTGACCTAGATATCAGAGCAAAGTTATCA
>NC_089796.1:51187898-51222898 GCF_040412425.1 Macrobrachium rosenbergii
TAGGTGCTGGGTTGAAAGCGCCAATGAACATAAATTCAGTGCGAGACTTGGAGAAGTGAAACCAATCAGTCATTAACAAAATCGTTTTGCCGAGTACACCAGGCCTCACACAAACGTTGTTTTCCAAAAGAAAATTGATAGGCACATTGTTACATTGTTGTCATTTTGAACACACTCTTTAAGGACTGTGGCAGTCCTGTCTAAATGACAAAAATTGAAATGACTCAATTTTTCTCTGCAGAAATAATACAGACATGAGGCCAAGCGTCCTAGGGCAAAAAAAAAAAAAAAAAAAAAAAACCAAAAGCCTTGCTATTGGTGCTCCCACCTTCGATAATGAAAGAGAATAACTCTTTCTAGTCCTTCCTACTGCCAACAGTTTTAAAATTTCTGTTATATTTGTCTGGACTCTCACCTCAGTATCTATACGATCAATTTGTACTATTATGTAAGTCTTCTTGAAGATGCCCAAATGAGAAAACAATCTAAAAGAATGAACTAAAATAAAGGCACCTTTGAACTGCAAAGCCAAGGATGATATGACGCACTTCCTGGTTGGAAAGAGGACGAATCATTGGTCGACTCTGGGACCACAGTTATGATGAATTAGATCTGAGCCTATCAAGTATTTAGAAACTCTGAACAATAATTTGGTTACGAATTTTGTCCTGGGCCTGAGGCCAAAGTTAGCAAACTGTTGTCCTCCTGTTTAATTGCGGATCGCATTGACAAACCTGTGTATAGGAGGGTCACGGGTGATGGAGAGAACTTGACTCTTAATTTGGAACTTCACGCAGAAGACTTCTGTTTGATAACCTGTTTGCCGTGCGCTTTGCAGTAGGCCGATTCAGTGCCCTTTGACTCTAACAAAAGAATCCGACACGCAGAATCTTGTTCAGAAGAAAAAATCATCTTTATAACGTCGCTGCTTAGAGGTTACAATGACGTCTAATTGGGCTTTATTTACTAAAATACGTGATTCTTTTTTGATAAGATTCTTATTTGATGAGCATTTATCATCTCTGTCGGGAGCCCCTGTGAAATTTGCCTTACTCTCTTCATCCATCCGAAGGTCAGCTTGTTTTTAATAACTTGCGGCTTTATTTTTCTTTTCATTTTGCTTGTTTATCGTGTGAGATCCCATATCATTTTCGTTAAACATTCACAACTACCCCATTCAGTGTATCCATTTTCTTTCTGTAGGTATATTTTCTAATGTTAAATTCCATTTTATTTACTTTCCAATTTTTCTGCACAATAAAGATAATCTTTTGCATCGACATACTGATCTGCTTCATATTTGAATGACTTCATATACTTTTGTCACTATATTAGCCTAATAAAGGAGTTACTTTTAAAGGCCGAAAAATAACGATTATATATACATTCCTACACACACAAACACAAACTCGCAGACGCTCACAAAATACACAAACACACACACACACACACGCAGTGAAGTGGAGACCTTACACTCATTATTGCCCAGGTTGGAGACCTGACACTCATTAGTGACAGGTCAGCGTTTACAAATTCGATTGTCACGCGAGGATGTGACCTAAATTTATCTTTTCCTTAGAATTTAAACATTTTATATAATTCTTTTGAAATAATAGATCAAGTCTAGACTTGCCTTGACTGATATTCTCATTCTTAAAAAAGCTTTCTTTCATAAAACTAGACTCATTTACGTTGCTTTCCAGTGCATTGTTAGAATAAGGTATCTTTTTGTACCCTGTCCAGTTGATTTTATGATTTATTTTCACTAGAATATATGTTCATATGTGCATAAACTACCTGACACATCTTTGACGTTGCTCATTTCTCTATTCAAGTGTTTTTCCTTTCGTAGATTGGAAAGAACGAATAGGAGATTGTGGTCGTATTTATGCATATAAAAAAGAGAGTAATAGTAGCTCAGAAGATAAGAGGCAATTGGAAAAGCTATTAGATATGCTACTAGAACATAACATTCAGCAAATAAATCACCTACTAACAAGAAAGGATAATATTTTAGACCTAGTATTTGTGAACGAGGTGAATTATGTTGAAGAAATAATAGTGTATAAAATGAGTATTTCAGACCATAATGTCATAGAATTAACAGTCCATTCCAAAGCAAGTGAAAATAGAGATAAGCACGAGACGAAAAAGTGGGAAGGATATGGAAAATACAATTTCTATAATAAGAATATAAGATGGTCAGAAATAAATGAAGAATTAAACAAAGATTGGGAAAACATATTCGTAAGTGATAATATACAGGTAAATATGGATATATTATATAAAATATTAGAGAAACTAGTGGCTAAATATATACCGAAGAAGAAAAGTAAACATCAGTCATGCATACCAAGAGACAGAAGGATCTTGTTCCAGAAAATCAGAATGTGGAAAAAAGGTCTTGCAAAAGAAAAGAATGCATGGAAAGTGATGGAACTAAAAAGTAAGATAGAAAATGCAGAACAAAAGATTATACAATCAAAAGAAAATGAAAAACGGGACTTAGAAGAAGAGACCCTACAAAATATCATGCAAAACCTTAAAATAATTTACTCATATGCAAAAAAGATGAATAAAAATTCTAAGAATTGAAGGGCGATTAACGAATGAAAAAAAGGAAATATACAACATATTAGCAGAAAGATATAAGAGAGAATTTACACCTAGAATTGATAATGAAGATAATGATATGGAAATAAGAGATGCAAATAGTGAATATTTATCTGACATAGATATTAATGAAGCCGATATTGTGCAGGCTATTAATGAAATTAAAAATGGATCAGCAGCAGGACCAGGCAGCATCCCTGCCATTTTGTTAAAGAAAGTAGTTCATTCTATCGCAATATTATTAAGACAAAGTGTAGATACAGGCAAGATTTATGATGAACATAAATTAGCATATGTTACCCCTATTTCCAAAAGTGGATCAAGACTAGAGGCAAGTAATTATAGGCCTGTGAGTCTAACATCACATATTATGAAAGTGTATGAAAGGGTAATGAAGAAAAATATAATGAAACATTTAATGAAAAATAGTTTGTTTAATATAGGACAACATGGTTTTGTACCCAGAAAAGTACACAAACCCAACTGTTAGTCCACCATGAAAACATATATAAAAATATGATAAACAAAAAAGATACAGATGTGGTTTACCTAAACTTTGCAAAAGCTTTTGACAAGGTAGACCATAATATATTAGTGAAAAAAATTAGAAAACATAATATTGTGGACTAAGAAGGAAGATGGATAAAAGAATTTTTGCAAAACAGAAAGCAGATAGTGACTGCAAATGATGAGAACTCGGATGAAGCTAAGGTAATATCCGGTGTGCTGCAAGGTGGGATGTTAGTTGCATTGCTGTTTGTGATTATGATTGCAGACATAGACAGTAATGTTAAGGACTCAATAGTGAGAAGTTTTGCCTATGACACAAGAATAAGTAGAGAAATTACTTGTGGTGAACATGGGAACTCGCTACAAAGAGACCTAAACAAAATATATGAATGGGTAGAGGTAAATAGGATGGTATTTAACTCTGATAAATTTAAATCAATAAATTATGGTGATAAAGAAGGAATGCTATATGCATATAGGGAACCTAATAACGAGACAGTCACAAATAAGGAAGCAGTTAAAGACCTTGGTGTGATGTTGAATAGGAATATGTTATGCAATGATGAAATAGCAATACTACTGGCAAAATGCAAAGCAAAATGGGAATGTTGTTCCGGCACTTCAAAACAAGAAAAGCCGAACACATGATAATGCTTTATAAAATGTACGTATGTAGTCCACTTGAATATTGCAATGTGATATGGTTCCCACACTACCAAAAGGATATTGCAGAAATAGAGAGTGTACAAAGGTACTTTACAGCTAGAATAGAAGAAGTTAAGGACCTTGACTACTGGGAAAGACTACTATTCTTAAAATGATATGGTCTTGAAAGGAGAAGAGAACGCTACATGATAATACAGGCATGGAAACAGATAGAAGGAATTACCAAAAACACCATGGAGCTAAAAATATCAGAAAGAGCAAGCAGAGGTAGATTAATAGTGCCCAAAACTATACCAGGAAAACAAAGGAAAGTACACAGGACATTAATCCACTACACACCAGCATCGATAATGCAGCGTCTATTCAGTGTGTTACCAACTCATCTGAGGAACATAACAGGAGTGAGCGTAGATGTGTTTAAGAATGAACTCGACAAATATCTACGCTGCATCCCAGACCATCCAACATTGGAAGATGCAAAATACACCGGAAGATGCATTAGCAATTCTCTGGTAGACATCAGAGGTGCCTCACACTGAGGGACCTCGGGCAACCCAAACGAACTGTAAGATGTAAGATGTAAGATGTAAGATGCACTAATAAGTGTAAGGTTTTCACCCCCTGCACACTAATAAGTGTAAGCTCTGAACCTCTGCACAAAAATGAGTGTAAGGTCGCTTGCACTGTACCCTAATGAGTGTAAAGTCTCCACCCTTGCATACTAATTAGTATAAGGTCTCCACTGTAACATGTTAATGAGTGTAAGGTCTCCGCCCTTGCACACTAATGAGTGTAGGGTCTCCACCCCTGCACCCTAAAGAGTGTAGGATCTCCATCCCTGAACACTAATTAGCATAAGGTCTCAACTCCAAAGCATTAATGAGTGTAAGGTCTCCACCCTTTCACACTAATGACTGCAGGGTCTCCACCCCTGCACACTAATTATCATAAATTCTCCACTCCAACCCATTAATGAGTGTAAGATCTCCACCATTGCATATTAATGAGTATAAGATCTTACCTGTACACTAATGAGAGTATGGTTTCCATCCCTGCACACTATTGAGTGTAAGGTCTCCATCCTTGCACACAAATGAGTGTAAGGTCTCCACCCCTGCACACTAAGAGTGTAGGGTCTCCATCCCTACAAACTAATGAGTATAAGGTCTCCACCTCTGCACACTAATGAGTGTAAGGTCTCCATCCCTGTACACTAATGAATACAAAGTCTCCACCACTGCACACAAATGAGTGTAAGGTCTCAACCCCTTCACAGTAATGAGTGTAAGAACTTCACCCCTGCACACTAATGATTGTAAGGTCTCTACCCCAGTGCACTAAGTGTAAGGTCTCCACTGCAGCACACAAATGAGTGTAAGGTCTCCACCACTGCACACTAATGAGTGTAAGGTTTCCACCCCCTGAACACTATTGATTGTAGGGTCTTAACCCCTGCACACTAATGAGTGTAAGGTCTCCACACCTTTACACTAAAGAGTGTGAGGTTCTATCCCTGCACACTAATAACTGTAAGGTCTCCACCCCCGCTCACTAATGAGTGGAAATCCTCAACAGCCTGCACACTAATGAGTGTAAGGTCTCCAAACCTGTACACTAATGAGTCTAAGTACTCTACACTTGCACACTAATGAGTCCAAGGTCTTCACCCCTGCACACTAATCACTCTGCAAAAAATTAGTGTAAGGTCCCCACCTTTGCATGCTAATGAGTGTAAGGTCTTCACCCTTGTATGCTAATTAGCATAAGGTCTGCACACCAACAAGTTAATGAGAGTAAGATATCCATCATTGCACAATAATGAGTGTGGTGTCTCCACCACTGCACACTAATTAGCATAAGGTCTCCTCACCAATGCATTAATGAGTGTAAGGTCTCCACCCTCGGCCACTTAATGAGTGTAGGGTCTCCACCACTGCACCCTAATGAGTGTAAGGTCTACACCCCTGCTCACTAATTAGCATAAGGTCTCCACTCCAATGCATTAATAATGTGCAAGGTCTTCACACTTCCACACTAATCAGTGTAAAGTCTCCACACCTGCACACTAATTAGTGTAAGGTCTCCACTCCTGCACAATAATTAGCATAAGGTCTCCACTGCAACACATTAAAGGTTGTAAGGTCTCCATCCTTGCACACTAATGAGTGTAGGGTCTCCACCCCTGCACCCTAATGAGTATAGGGTCTCCACCTCTGCACCCTAATTAACATAAGGTCTCTACTCCAATGCATAAAGGAGTTTAGGGTATCCACCCTTGTACACTAATTAGTGTAAAGTCTCCACACCTGCACACTAATGAGTGTAAGGTCTTCACCTCTGCACATTAATGAGTGTAAGATCTTCACCCATGCACAATGAGTGTAAGGTCTTCACCCCTGCAAACTAATGAGTGTAAGGTCTCCACCCCTGCACACTAATAAGTGTGAGGTTTCCATCCCTGTACACTAATGAGTGCAAGGTCTCTATTCCTGCACATTAATGAGTATAATGTCTCCATTCCTGCACGCTAATGAGTGTAAGGTGTCCATCCCTGCACACTAGTGTGCGTAAGGTCTCCATCCCTGAACACTAATGAGTGTAAGGTCTCCATCCCATAATACTAATGAGTGTAATGTATGTGTCCCTGCACACAAATCAGTGTATGGTCTCCATCCCTGAACACTAATGAGTGTAAGGTCTCCATCCCATAATGCTAATGAGTGTAATGAATGCACCCCTGAACACTAATGAGTGTAAGGTCTCCATCCCATAATACTAATGAGTGTAATGTTTGCACCCCTGCACACTAATGAGTGTAGGGTCTCCATCCATGCATAGTACTGACTGTAAGGTCTCGATCCCTGCACTCTAATGAGTGTAAGGTCTCCACCCCTGCACACTAGTGTGTGGAAGGTCTCCAACCCTGCAAACTGTTGAATGTAAGGTCTCCTTCCCTGCACATTAATGATTGTAAGGTCTCCATCCTTATTCACTAAAAAGTGTAAGGTCTCCATCCCTGTACACTGATGAGTATAAGGTCTGCACCCCTGCACACATATGAGTGAAAGGTCTCCACTACTGCATGCTATTGAGTGTAAAGTCTCCTCCCCCGTTCACTAGTGAATGTAAGGTCTCCACACCAGTGCACTAATGAGGGCATAGTCTCCGCCCCTGCACACTAATGAGCGTAAGGTCTCCACCCCTGTACACTAATAAGTGTAAGCTCTCCACCTCTGCACACTAATGAGCATAAGGTCTTGACCCCTGACGCTATTAAATGTAAAGTCTCCTCCACTGCACACTATTGAGTGTTAGGTCTTCACACCTGCACACTAATCACTGTAAGGTCTGAACCTCTGCTTAATCATGAGTGTAAGATTTCCACCCCTGAACACTAATGAGTGTAAGGTCTTCACCCTTGCATGCTAATGAGTGCAAAGTCTCCACCTCTCCACAAAAATGAGTGTAAGGTCTCCACCCCTGCACCCTAATGATTGTAAGGTCTCACAGTAATTAGCATAAGGTGGCCACTCGACCACTATAACGGGTGTAAGATCTCCACCCTTGCACACTAATGAGTGTAGGGTCTCCACCCCTTCACCTTAATGAGTGTAGGGTCTCAACCCCTGCACATTAATTAGCTCAACGTCCTTACTCTAATGCATTAACTAGCGTAAGGTCTCCATCACTGCACATTAATGAGTGTAGGGTCTCCACACCTGCAACCTAATGGGTGTAGGGTCTCCACACTTGCACACTAATTTGCATAACGTTTCTACTCCAACACATTAATGTGTGTAAGGTCTACAGCCTTGCACACTAATTAGCATAAGGTCTCCACTCTAATGTGTTAATGAGTATAAGATCTCCACCCTTGCACACTCAAAAGTGTAGGGTCTCTACCCTAGTCCACTAGTAAGTATAAGGTCTCTACCCCTTCACACTAATAAGTGTCAGGTCTTCACTCCTTCACACCAATAAGTATAAGGTGTCCACCCTTGTGCACTTTCATGTTTAAGGTCTTCCCATTACA
Source organism: Macrobrachium rosenbergii (assembly GCF_040412425.1). NCBI lineage: Eukaryota > Metazoa > Arthropoda > Malacostraca > Decapoda > Palaemonidae > Macrobrachium > Macrobrachium rosenbergii. The sequence goes on from NC_089796.1 coordinate 51,195,721, forward strand.
CACTAATTAGTTTAAGGTCTCCACCATGTGGCATTTACGAGTGTAAGGTTTCCACTCCAGCACACTGAGTGTAAGGTCTCCACCACTGTGCAATAATGAGTGTAATTTCTCCACTCCTGCTCACTAATGACTGTAAGGTCTCCACCCCTGAACACTAATGAGTGTAAGGTCTCCAACTCTGCACACTATTGAGTGTAAGGTCTCCATCCCTGCACACTATGGAGTGTAAGGTCTAAACCCTTGAACACTAATGAATTTAAGGTCTCCACCCTTGAACAGTAATGAGTGTAGGTTCTCCATCCCTGCACACAAATGAGTGTAAGGTCTATTTGCATGCACATTAATAAGTGTGGGGTCTCCACATCTGCACCCTCAGGAGTGTATGGTCTCCACTCCTGCACACTAATTAGCATAAGGTCTCCACTCCAATTCATTAATGCATGTAAGGTCTCCACCTTTGCACACGAATGAGTATAGGGTCTCCACCCCTGCACATTAATGTGTGAAAGGTCTCCATCCCTCCACACTAATGAATGTAAGGTCTCCACCCCTGCACACTAATGAGTGTAATGTCTCCATCCCTCCACACTAATGAGAGTTAGGTACCCACCCCTGCACACTAATGAGTGTAAGGTCTCCACCTCTGCACACTAACTAGCGTAAGTTCTCTACTCCAAAGCATGAATGAGTGTAAGTTTCCACCTCTGTCCTCTAATAAGTGTAAGGTCTCCACCTCTCCACACTAATAAGTATCAGGTCTCCAACCCTTCACACTAATAAGTGTAAGGTCTCGACCCTAGCTCTTTAATGAGTGTAAAGTCTCTACACATGTGCTCTTATATGTTTAAGGTCTTCTCCTTGCACACTAATTAGTGAAAGGTCTCCAACATGTCGCATTAATGAGTGTAAGGTTTCCACCCCAGCACACTGAGTGTAAGGTCTCCACCTCAGTCAACTAATGAGTGCAATTTCTCCTCTCCACCCTAGCACAATAATGAGTGTAAGGTCTCCACCTCTGCTCACTGATGGGTGTAAGATCTCAACACCCTGCACAATAATGAATGCAAGGTATCCGCCACTGCACACTAATAAATGTAAGGCCTCCACCCCTGCTCACTAATGAGTGGAAGATCTCAACACCCTGAACACTAAGGAGTGTAAGGTCTCCACACCTGCACACTAATGAGTCTAAGGTCTCCACCCTTGCACACTAATTAGCATAAGGTCTCCACTCCAACAAGTTAATGAGAGTAAAATATCCACCCTCGCACAATAATGAGTGAAGGGTCTCTACCCTTGAAGACTAATTAGCATAAGGTCTCCACACCAATGCATTAATGAGTGTAAGGTCTCCACCCTTGCACACTGATGACTGTAGGGCCTCTACCCCTGCACCTTAATGAGTGTATGGCCCCCACCCCTGCAGAATAATTAGCATAAGGTCTCCACTTCAACACATTAATAAGTGTAAGGTCTCCATCCTTGCACACTAATGAGTGTGAGCTCCTTCACCTCTTCAATCTAATGAGTGTAAGATCTCCACCTCTGCACAAAAATGAGCATAAGGTCTCCAACACTGTGCTTTAGTGAGTGTATGGTTTCCATTCTTGCACACTATTTAGTATAAGGTCTCCATTCCAACGGATCAATTAGTGTAAGGTCTCCACCCTTGCACACTAATGAGTTTAGAGTCTCCACTCCTGCACCCTAAAGAGTGTAGGGTCTCCATCCCTCCACACTAATTAGCATAATCTCCACTCCAACGCATTAATTAGTGTAAGGTCTCCACCCTTGCACATTAATGAGTGTAATGTCTCCTTCCCTGCACAATAATGAGTGTAAGGTCTCCATCCCTGCACACTATTGAGTGCAAGGTCTCCACACCTGCACACTAATGTGTGTAAGGTCTCCACCCCTGCATAGTAATGAGTGTAAGGCCTCCATTCCTGTATACTAATGAAGTGTAAGGTCTCCATTCCTGCACACTAATGAGAGTAAGGTCTTCACCCTTGCACACTAATGAGTGTAGGGTCACCACCCCTGCTCCCTAATGAGTGTAGGGTCTCCACCCCTGCTAAATAATTAACATGAGGTTTCTACTTCAATGCATTAATGAGTGTAAAATGTCTCCGCTCCTGCACACTAATGAGCGTAGGGTCTCCACCACTGAACCTTAATGATTACAGGGTCTCCACCCCTGTGTACTAATCTGCATAAGGTCTCCACTCCAACTCATTCATGAGTGTAAGGTCTCCACCCTTGAAGACTAATGAGTGTAGGGTCTCCACCCCTGTACACTAATTAGCATAATGTCTCAACTTCAATGCATTATTGAGTGTAAGGTTCTACCCCTGCACACTAATAAGTGTAAGGTCTCCACCCCTACACACTAATGAGTGTAAGGTTTCCACCACTGTACCCTAATGAGTGTATGGTCCCCATCCTTACGTACTAATTAGTATAAGGACTCCACTCTAACACGTTAATGAGTGTAAGGTGTCCACCCTTGCACACTAATGAGTGTAAGGTCTCCACCCTTACATACTAATGACTGCAGAGTCTCCACCACTGCACCTTCATGAGTGTATGGTCTTCACCCCTGAACAATAATTACCAAAAGGTCTCCTCTCCAACGAATAAATTTGTGTGTAAGGTCTCCAACCATGCATACTAATGAATTTAGAGTCACCACCCCTGCACCCTAAAGAGTGTAGGGTCTCCACCTCTGCACACTAATTAGCATAAAGTCGCCACTCCAATTCATTAATGAGTGTAAGGTCTCCATCCTTGCACATTATTGAGTGTAACGTCTCCATCCCTGCACACTAATGAGTGTAAGGTTATATCCCTGCACACTAATGACTGTAAGGTCTCCACCCCTGCACACGACTGAGTGTAAGGTCTCCACCCCTGCACACTAATGAGTGTAAGGTCCCCACCCCTGCAAACTAATGTGTGTAAGGTCTCCACCCATGCACACTAATGAGTGTAAGAACTTCACCCCTGCAAAATAATGTGTGTAAGGTCTTCACCCCTGCACACTAATGTGTGTAAATTCTCTATCCCAAGCACTAGTGACATCCAGAGTTATAGACGCTGTAGCAGGAGTATACATGACTAGATTTAGGAGATGAAAAAGCAGAGGAATTAGGAGTAATGCCTGGGCTAGAACACGGATGAACAGGATGCTCAACATCATTCAAGTTAGTAAACAAAAATACTGAACTAAGCAGAACAGAAGGAGAAGGTTGTAGGAGATGACTGTTTAGCACAGGAGGCCTATTCTTTGCTTGAACAATGCAAAAATATTAATCAAAGTGTGTAAAGAGTATGTACTGCAAATCCTTAAGTATAATCACAGTGTGGAAGGCATGAAAACAGTTGATAAAAGCAAATACTGAAAACAAAAGAACTCTATTAAAGCACCAAAAGAAAAGGACAGATGCATAAAAACTACAAAGTACGACTTTTCTCTTATAAAAAAGGTTGCAGTCAATGATAAATACCGTATAACAGAAATGAACATAATAGAAAAGGAGATAAACGACGACAAAGAACAGAACAACGAGCAGTAAGAAGTATGTGAGGGGTACCAAAACATGCACAGTGTATACATGAAGGGTGAAGTTTGAATGTAAGAAGGAAATAAGATTAAGAACAGAAGGCGGGAGAAGAAAAAACTGGCAAGGATACAAGAAAGAGATAATGAACTGGTCAAGAGAATGCTATAAAACATGAAGGATGACATGGATGAATGTCTAGAAACGATTTAAGGGAGATAAGTTAGCATAAACAGAGCATTATAGGAGGGGAAGAAACCATGGAAATAATAAACCATGGAAATAATAAACTCTGGGACTGTATTTAGATCCTAGATGACCTTCGTCAATGACTGAGACGTCAATTTCATTCTACTTTGCCTTACATTAACGTGCATCCAGATACATAATTTTTGGAAGCATCCAGGACTATAGAAGAACCCTCTCAAATTTATACAATGAATATCTGTAATTTGCATTACTCTATGTTTATTAGATGAATAATACATAAAAATGGTAACAGATTTTAAATTTAGTCCAAATGAACACCGGCACTTCCATGGAGGTCAGCAGGTCAAGATAAAATTGGAAGCACAAATGCCTTAACATCACCTGAGAAGCGGGAGTTTGTATCTAAGCGATGGTGACGCACTGTCATGGAAGGTCGCTGGCAGAGTTGAAGCAGCAGTAGAAGCTATTCTGAGAAACTGACTGAAGCAGAGAAGACACCATTTGGATTACACGTAAAATCACATTACCCGTAAGTCGGAATTTTGGCTCTGTTTTGTTCTAGTAATGAATAGGGAGAAATGTGGCACTGCATATGAATAGAGTTTGCGAAAGGCAACACTGAAATAACGCAATGCATTTAAGTTTTCAGAAAGAGAGAGAGAGAGAGAGAGAGAGAGAGAGAGAGAGAGAGAGAGAGAGAGACAGAGAGACAGACAGACAGACAGACAGACGGACAGGAAATGTCTGTCTGAAAGGACAAGGCGTGGTACCACTTGAAAGTGGAAGAGAAACTGGTTTAATGTCTAGAAAACTCGTGGGCGCATTTTACCCATAGGTCAAGGAACAAAGCACTCTTTGTATATATGATATATGATGTACTTGACTGATATAAACTCTTTAAAGGTTTCGCTTTTGAATAAAAGACTTTACTATTACAGCGAACGCATCACACAAATACTTCGTCAGTGTTCAAATGGATCTATGGTTTATTCTTGTAACAATCAAATAAGACAGAAGGCACTCTGCCACTGTTTGCATTGTTATTTATTTCTGAAAACTGACATCTATAAGAACCACAAAGTTCTTTGGAAAAAAATTACGTTAGGATTAAGAGAACAACCCCAGCATGGTAAAGTATCACAGACTTGTGATTGGGCATTGAGAAAGAGGGCTTAAGAATTCCAAAGGTATTATATAGTGTAATTCGATATTCAACGATATTGTGGCTTAATATTTGTACACACACACACACATACATATACACACACACACACACACACATATACACACACACACACACACACACATACATATATATATATATATATATATATATATATTATTACATATATATAATCACTTCATGGTGGGTGACGTTAGACTCTCGCCTGGTTTTATAACGTGATGATTTAGGCCCAATGCTTTCTCCAGCCTTTGGAAGTAACCCTCCACAATCAAATAAATACAAGTACATAATCCTTCACCATGTAAGTTATCATTGGCACAAAATGTTTAAATATTTGCCCCTGTTGCTGCTTCCTCGCTGAGGAATTAGAAAAAGGTCCTTCTGTGGAATGGAATATAAAATTTATGCCGAAGGCCAATCGCTGGGACCTATGAGGTCATTCAGCACTGAAAGGGAAATTGAGAGTAAAAAGGTTTCCACGGTGTAACAGGAGGAAAACCTCGTAGTTGCACAATGAAACAATTGTTAGGGGAGGGTGAACAGTTAGATGGAAGAAAGACATCATGAACAGAGGTACAATAAAAGGAATGAAAGGGGTTCCAGTTAGGGGGCCAAAGGGACGCCGCAAAGAACCTTAAGTAATGCTTACAGTGCACCGCATGAGGTGCACTGATGGCACTACCTCCCTACGGAGAAGATCTGTCTGTGTCCAAAGTGATGAATTTATGCTGAATGACAGAGAGGTTCCGGAGGAGCAGGTGACAAAAATATTGTTCCTTCGGATGAAGGGCAAGCGAGAGAGGCAATATCCCATCCAGAGGCCGCTACTCCTAATAGGAAGTGTCTTTGGACAAACACGAAGAATGACGAATCAATCAAGGATGAACATTCAGAACAGAAAACTTCCTTCTAATTAGCCATTTCGCATTTATACCTGAATTGAAAACTGCCCCGTAGCAGTGGCCCTCCTTCCCTTCCTCCTCCTCCTCCTCCTCCTCCTCCTCCTCCTCCTCCACCTCCTCCTCCACCTCCTCCTGCGCGGCACACCATTCATTCTGCCCTGCCCTGCCAAAGTACGACTTCACGCTAGCGGGATGTGAGGCCTTATGTTCCAAAATAGATCTACATTTCTCTTTCTTTTCTTTTAGCTTTCTTTTCAACTCCACATATACTATGTAAACATTTAATCGCGACAGCAGATACCTTTTTTTCTCTTGTTTGAGCTCAATATTCACACTTCTCTTTCTTCTATGAGAGCTGGCCCAAATTGTCTCACCATTATAACTTCTGCTTCCATAGATGCCCCACTTCAAATATATGCATATCTATCTATCTGTCTATCTATCTATCTATCTATCTATCTATCTATCTATCTATCTATCTATCTATATACCAGTATATATATATATATATGTATATTTTATGTATGTATGCATGCATATATACACATACATATATCCGTTTAGTTATCTATACATGCAGTATATCTATCTATCTATCCATTTATATATATATATATATATATATATATATATATATATATATATATATATATATATATATATATATATATATATATATATATATATATAATATATATATATATATATATATATATATATATATATATATATATCTGTATATATATATATATATATATATATATATATATATATATATATATATATATATATATATTTATATATATATATTACTATGAATTCAATGGGTTTTTGGTTGTAGATCAAATTGTTATTAGTTTGACAATACTTCCTGAATCTTCTAGTTCTTCCAAATTTAGTTAATGGATAAAGAAACGAAGATTAACTCTTTGTTCCATTAACTAGGATAAGTTACCTAAGACTTTTTTTCATGCATTATGCATCGTAATGTTAGTTTTGTTACATTTTTTTTATACAGTGTGCCGAGTGCTAGGCTGCTGTGGTATTGCATTACACTGGATGATTTATGTCTAGCCCCTTATGCAGATGGTATTGTTTTCCACTGGCGGGTAAATAGTTTTGGTGTTACTGAGATATGTTTATATTGATTTTGAGAATATTTGACTTTCTTGGTCTCTCTGTAATCAGATTCTTTTTCTTTTTATGCACTGTAGGTGTTGTAAGCTTTCTTGGATGCAACAATAACTGCAATTTGTATTTTGATGTTGATTTATCCTCCACTGGTAATTAAGGAGATTATGTATTACCCAAAAAACATTTGAGTGATATAGCCTTCATATTAATATTGTTGCTTGATCAAAGATTTATTTTTGTGAAGTTTTCGCGTTAATAATGCAACGGTATGGACTTACATGTTATGACGCACAGTCAGTAGCTTGATGAACAGAAAGGTCATTTGAAACGTCAGAGGAACAAAGGCATTTCAGCTGGATGTTTAAACTGAATAATTTTACTGTTGAAATACGGAATGAGTTGTCGTGTTTTGCTTAGACCTCCATGTTTCACCACCTTATAATTATACTGCCCTTCGCGAATTTTCTGTATAAAAGGAGGAAGGGTACGCAAAATGGAAATAGGAGTGAGCAGATGTGGATTCTGGGGAAATGAGGAAAGATAAACAAAATGGAAATAAGGTTGCCAGGATGCTGATTCCCGGGAAAAGAGAAAGGGTAAACAAAACGGAAATAGGAGTGCAAGGATATGGATTCCAGGGAAAGGAGGAAGGATAACAAAACAGAAATATGAGTGCGAGGATGAGGATTCAAGGGAATGGGGGAAGGGTAAAGAAAACAAAAATTGGAGTGCAAGATGCATATTCAATAAAAAGGAGAAAGGGTAAACAATATTGAAGTAGGAATGTGAGGATGTGGATTCTGGGGAAAGGAGGAAAGCAAAACAAAATGGGAATAGGAGTGCGAGGATGCGGATTCTGGGTAGAGAAGGAAGGGTAAGCAAACCGGAAATAGTAGTTCAGGGATGCAGATTCTGGGGAAAGGAGGAAGGGTAAACAAAATGGAAATAGGAGTGCTAGGATGTGGATTTATGGAAAAAGAGGAAGGGTAAACAAATTGGAAATAGGATTGCGAGGATGTCGATTTAAGGGAAAGGAGGAAGGGTAAATAAAATGAAAATAGGAGTGCAAAGATGTGGGTTCTGGTGGAAAGTAGGAAGGATAAACAAAACAAAAAAATAGGAGTGTGGGGATCGAGATTATGGGGGAAAAGAATAGGGAACAAACATAAAGGAAATAAAAGTGGAGCTATGCAGATTCTGGAGAAAGGAGGAAGGGTAAACAAAACAAAAATAGGAGTGCAGGGATGGAGATTCTGTGGAAAGGAGGAAGGGTAAACAAACAAAAATAGGAGTGTGGGTATGGAGATTCTTGGGAAAGGAGGAAGGGTAAATAAAACAAAAATAGGAGTGTGGGTATGGAGATTCTGGGGAAAGGAGGAAGGGTAAAGAAAACAAAAATAGGAGTGCAGGTATGGAGATTCTGGGGAAGGGAGAAAGGGTAAACAAAACAAAAATGGGAATGTGGAGATGGAGATTCTGGGGAAAGGAGGAAGGGCAAACAAAACAAAAATAGGAGTACAGGGATAGAGATTCTGGGAAAAGGAGGAAAGGTAAGCAAAACAAAACTGGAGTGCAGGGATGAAGATTCTGGGGAAAGGAGGAAGGGTAAACAAAACAAAAATAGGAGTGCGGTGATGAAGATTCTGGGGAAAGGCGGTAGGGTAAACAAAACGAAAATAGGAGTGTGGGTAAGGAGATTCTGGGGAAAGGAGGAAGGGTGAACAAAACAAAAATAGTAGTGCAGGGATGGAGATTCTGTGGAAAGGAGGAAGGGTAAACAATACAAAAATAGGAGTGTGGGGACGGAGATTCTGGGGAAAGGAGGAAGGGCGAACAAAACAAAAATAGGAGTGCGGGGATGGAGATTCTGGGGAAAGGCGGAAGGGTAAACAATAAAAAAATAGGAGTGAGGGGATGGAGATTCTGGGGAAAGGAGGAAGGGCGAACAAAACAAAAATAGGAGTGCGGGGATGGAGATTCTGGGGAAAGGAGGAAGGGTAAAAAAAAAAAATAGGAGTGCAGGGATGAAGATTCTGGGGAAATGCGAAAGGGTCAAACAAAACGAAAATAGGAGTGTGGGGATGGAGATTCTAGGAAAAGGAGGAGGGGTAAACAAAACAAAAATAGAAGTGCAGGGATGGAGATTCTGGGGAAAGGAGGAAGGGTAAACAAAACAAAAATAGGAGTACAGCGATGGAAATTCTGGGGAAAGGAGGAAGGGTAAACAAAACAAAAATAGGAGTGCAGGGATGGAGATTCTGGGGAAAGGAGGAAGGGTAAACAAAATTAAAATAGGAGTGTGAGGATGGAGATTATGGGGAAAGGAGGAAGGGTAAACAAAACAAAAATAGAAGTGCGGGGATGGAGATTCTTGGGAAAGGAGGAAGGGTAAACAAAACAAAAATAGGAGTGTAGTGATGAAGATTCTAGGGAAAGACAGAAGGGTAAACAAAACGTAAATAGGAGTGTGGGGATGGAGATTCTGGGGAAAGGAGGAAGGGTAAACAATAAAAAATAGGAGTGTGGGGATGGAGATTCTGGGGAAAGGTGGAAGGGTAAACAAAACAAAAAATAGGAGTGTTGCGATGGAGATTATGGGGAAAGGAGGAAGGGTAAAGAAAACAAAAATAGGAGTGTGGGTATGGAGATTCTGGGAAAAGGAGGAAGGGTAAACAAAACAAAAATGGGAGTGTGGGGATGGAGATTCTGGGGAAAGGAGGAAGGGTAAACAGAACAAAAATAGAAGTGTGGGGATGGAGATTCTTGGGAAAGGAGGAAGGGTAAACAGAACCAAAATAGGAGTGCAGGGATGGAGATTCTGGGAAAGGAGGAAGGGTAAGCAAATTGGAAATAGGATTGCGAGGATGTGGATTTAAGGGAAAGGAGGAAGGGTAAATAAAATGAAAATAGGAGTGCAAGGATATGGGTTCTGGTGGAAAGGAGAAAGGATAAATAAAACAAAAAAATAGGAGTGTGGGGATGGAGATTATGGGGAAAGGAATAGGGAATAAACATAAAGGAAAAAAAAGTGGAGCTCTGCAGATTCTGGAGAAAAGAGGAAGGATAAAGAAAACGGAAACAGGAGTGTGGGGACACAGATTCTGGGGAAAGGAGGAAGGGTAAACAAAACAAAAATAGGAGTGTGGGGATGGAGATTCTGGGGAAAGGAGGAAGGGTAAACAAAACAAAAATAGGAGTGCGGGGACGGAGATTCTGGGGAAAGCAGTAAGGGTAAAAAAAACAAAAATAGGAGTGCAGGTATGGAGATTCTGGGGAAAGGAGGAAGGGTAAACAAAACAAAAATGGGAATGTGGGGGTGGAGATTCTGGGAAAGGAGGAAGGGTAAACAAAACAAAAATAGGAGTGCAGGGATGGAGATTCTGGGAAGGGTGGAAGGGTAAACAAAACAAAAATAGGAGTGTGGGGATGAAGATTCTAGGGAAAGGTGGAAGGATAAATAAAGCAAAAATAGGAGTGTGGGGATGGAGACTCTGGCGAAAGGAGGAAGGGTAAACAAAACAAAAATAGGTGTGCAGGGATGGAGATTCTGGGGAAAGGAGGAAGGTTAAAGAAAACAAGAATAGGAGCGTGGGTATGGAGATTCTGGGGAAAGGAGGAAGGGTAAACAAAGCAAAAATAGGAGTGCAGGGATGGAGATTCTAGGGAAAGGTGGAAGGGTAAACAAAACAAAAATAGGAGTGTGGGGACGGAGATTCTTGGGAAAAGAGGAAGGGTAAACAAAGCAAAAATAGGAGTGCAGGGATTGAGAATCTGGGAAAGGAGGAAGGGTAAACAAAACAAAAATAGGAGTGTGGGCATGGAGATTCTGGGGAAAGGAGGAAGGGTAAACAAAACAAAAATAGGAGTGTGGGCATGGAGATTCTGTGGAAAGGAGGAAGGGTAAAGAAAACATAAATAGGAGTGCAGGGATGAAGATTCTGGGAAAGGCGGAAGGGTAAACAAAACAAAAATAGGAGTGTGGGGATGCAGATTCTGGGGAAAGGCGAAAGGGTAAACAAAACGAAAATAGGAGTGTGGGGATGGAGATTCTGGGGAAAGGCGGAAGGGTAAACAAAACAAAAATAGGAGTGTGGGTATGGAGATTCTGGGGAAAGGAGGAAGGGCAAACAAAACAAAAATAGGAGTGTGGGTATGGAGATTCTGGGGAAAGGAGGAAGGGTAAACAAAACAAAAATAGGAGTGTGGGTATGGAGATTCTTGGGAAAGGAGGAAGGTTAAGCAAAACAAAAATAGGAGTGTGGGGATGGAGATTCTGGGGAAAGGAGGAAAGGTAAACAAAACAAAAATAGGAGTGTGAGGATGGAGATTCTGGGGAAAGGAGGAAGGGTAAACAAAACAAAAATAGGAGTGCAGGGATGGAGATTCTGGGGAAAAGAAGTAAGGGTAAGCAAAACAAAAATAGGAGCGCAGGGATGGAGATTCTGGGGAAAGGAGGAAGGGTAAACAAAACAAAAATAGGAGTGTGGGGATGGAGATTCTGGGGGAAGGAGGAAGGGTAAACAAAACAAAAATAGGAGTGTGGAGATGGAGATTCTTGGGAAAGGAGGAATGGTAAACAAAACGAAAATAGGAGTGCAGGGATGGAGATTCTGGGGAAAGGAGGAAGGGTAAACAAAAACAAAAATAGGAGTGCAGGGATGGAGATTCTGGGGAAAGGAGGAAGGATAAACAAAAACAAAAATAGGAGTGTAGGGATGGAGATTCTGGGGAAAGGAGGAAAGGTGTGGAAAATTCCCCACACAACAATGTTTCATAATATTTTTGTGGATTAACATATTTTCATATGAACTTTTCGAGAATGACACTTACGTTATTTTGTTTGATTTTTCTATGATAGTGATGAAACAATTTCTGTATTAACTAGTGAGAAAGCCGAAAGGGTGAGTTGGAGTGGAGTTTTATGGTGTTTATGAAAAAGACGCTTGCGTCTGCATCAGAGAGTTGAGTGGCACCCGACGGTTGCCACTGTGCCGCTTTCCAGCATTATATTTGAGAATGTGGGTGTCCATAACTGCGTGTACTGTATGGGCATGACACCAACCAAAATTGTATTGTCAGACACCACCAGTTAGTTAACTTCAATTAACAAATATGTTGGAACTCCTAAGTGTTATGTTTTTAATTTAATTTTGATAATGAACTTGAGAATTATCTTCAAGCTTTTTATGTTAATGTGAACTTTGTCAGTTCTGTATTACGTTAATTGTATAAATTGTCTCCTTTTCCCCAAGAAAACGCGGATGCAGAACGGAACGAATAGCTTCCCGGCTCATTTTTGGAGTTGACTCGCTCTCTGGTGTTGTGTTGTGATGTGTGTGCTTTAGAAGGGCGATTACCCCTATTCTTTGAACTTGTAACTTTGGTTGATTTGAGTGGCTTCGAAATGTAATTCCATTTGAGTAATTCATGTACATTTATCTCTTATATAATTATCCATTTGATATACTTAACCTTTAGTTTTTAAATAAATTTCAAGTTTAAATTCAACAAGTGCATTTTAGTATCCCTCCATTTTATTTCATTTTCCTATGATCCCATTATAGTGAATGGTGACTATAATTTGATCTGATAAACTTTGTATCGTGTTCATACTTTGAAGTTATGCATGTAACCTACTGAAACAAGGTAACATATATTGAGTCCTCGAAGGTCTGAAAATCAACCCGTGGGTACTCGTAAGATTTTGAGAGAGAGAGAGAGAGAGAGAGAGAGAGAGAGAGAGAGAGAGAGAGGCGAGCACCTCTCGTCATATCTCACAGCAACTTACTGTACTCGTATGATCTGAGTTCATGTTTAGATTGACTGCTCAGTAAGAAGTACTTAATTGTGGTACTGTTCATTAATAATATTAGTGTTACCCTTGTTAATACTGAATTGGGTTGAGAGATATCTACCCATAATTAAAAACCACAAAGGGAGCATTGGTGTTGTTTTGTAAGGCTTTCAGCGGTGTTTTACCTGGTAAAACCATTAAGCATACAGTTCACTTTGTCCATACGATCACTTTTGCCACAAAGGGTAAACAAAATGAAAATAGGAGTGTGAGGACGCGGACTCCAGGGAAAGGAGGAAAGGGTAAACAAAACGAAAATAGGAGTAGAAAATGTGGATTTAGCGGGAAGGAGGAATGATAAACAAAAGGGGAATAAGTGTGTGGATGTCGATTCTGGGGAAAAGGAGAAAGGGTAAACAAAAAATAAACAGGAGTGCAAGGATGCGGATTCCGGGGAAAGGAGGAAGGATAAAAAATAGAAATAGGAGTGCAGGGATGCAGATTCCACGGAAGTGAGGAAGGATAAACAAAATAGAAATTCGAGTGCAGGGATGCAGATTCAACGGAGTAGAGGAAGGGTAAACAAATAAGAAATAGTAGTGCTGGGATGAAGATTCGACGGAAAGGAGGGAGGGTAAACAAAACAGAAATAGGAGTGCAGGGATGCAGATTCCATGGAAAGGAGGAAGGGTACACTAAATAGAAATTGGAGTGCAGGGATTCAGATTCCGGGTAAACAAAATGGAAACAGCAATGTAGGGATGTGGATTCTGGGGAATATAGGAAAGGCAAACAAAACTGAAAAAGGACTCTGGTGATGTGGATTCCGGGAAAAAGAGGAAGGGTGAACAAAATGGAAACAGGAGTTCTTGGATGTGGATCTGGGGAAAGGAGGAAATGGCAAACAAAGAGAAAATAGCAGTGAGAGGATGTGGATTCCATGGAACACAGGAAGGGAAACCAAAATGCAAAAAGGATTGCTTGGATGCGGATTCTGGGGAAAGGAGGAAGGGTAAACAACACAGAAATAGGAATGCGAGGATGTGGATTCAGGTGAAAGGATAAAGGCCAAAATAAAGCCAAAATAGGAGTGCGGGGATGTGGATTATGGGGAAAGGAGGAAAGGGTAAACAAAACGGTGGATTCTTGGGAATATAGGAAGGGTAAACAAAACGCAAAAAGGGCTGCAGGGATGCTTATCCCACGGAAAGGAGGGAGGGTAAACAAACAGAAATAGGAGTGTGGGGAAAGGAGGAAGGCAAAAACAGAACAGGAATAGGAGTGTGGGAAACAGATTCTGGAGAAAGGAGGAAAGGTTGAATAAAGTGGAAATAGCTGTGCAAGGATGTGGATACAGGGGAATGTAGGAAAGGTAAATAATACGGAAAAAGGATCATAGGGATGCATATTCTGGGGAACGGAGGAAGGGTAAACAAAATAAAAACGGAATGCTTGGATGAAGTTTCTTGGGAAAGGAGGAAAAGGAAAACAAAATGGAAATAGCAGTGCGAGGATATGAATTCTGGGTAATATAGGAAGGGTAAACAAGATGGGAAAAGGAATGGAGGGATGCAGATTACAAGGAAGAGAGGAAAGGTAAACAAAACAGAAACGGGAGTGAGGGGATGCAGATTATGGAGAAAGAATGAAAGGTAAACAAAACAAAAATTGGAGAGAAAAGATGTGGATTCAATGGAAAGTAGGAAGGGTAAACAAAAGAGAAATAGGATTATGGGGATGCAGAGTTTGGGGAAGGGAGAGAAGGTAAAAAACAGAAATAGGAGTACTAGGATGCAGATTCTAGGGAAAGAAAGAAGGGTAAACAAAATAGAAATAGGAAAGCAGGGATGCAGATTCCTTGGAAAGGAGGAATGGTAAACAAAATAGAAACAGGAGTGCTGGGATGCAGATTCCACGGAAAGGAGGATGAGTAAACAAAATAGAAATAGGAGTGCAAGGATCAAGATTATACGGAAAGGAGGAAGGTTAAACAAAATAGAAATGGGAGTGCAGGGATACAGATTCCATGGAAAGGAGGAAGGGTAAACGAAATAGGAATAGGAGTATGGGAATGCAGATGCAACAGAAAGGAGGAAAGTTAAACAAAATAGAAATAGGAGTGGAAGGATGCAGATTCCATGGAAAGGAGGAAGGTTAAAGAAAATAGATATAGGAGTGCAGTGATGCAGATTCCACGAAAAGGGGGAAGTGTAAACGAAATAGAAACAGGAGTGCAGGAATGCAGATTAGACAGTGAGGAGGAAGGGTAAACAAACAAGAAACAGGAGTGCTGGAATGCAGATTCAACAGAAAGGAGGAAGGGTAAACAAAATAGAAATATGAGTGCACGGATGCAGATTCCACGAAAAGAAGGAAGGGTAAACAAAATAAAAACAGGAGTGCAGGGATGCAGATTCGACGGAAAGGAGGAAGGGTAAACAAAATAAAAATAGTAGTGCAGGGATGCAAATTCCACGGGAAAGAGGAAGAATAAACAAAATAAAAATAAAAGTGGCAGGATGTAGATTCCACGGAAAGGAGGAATGATAAATAAAATAACAACAGGAATGCAAGGATGCAGATTCCACTTAAAGAAGGAAGGCTAAACAAAATAAGAAATAGAAGTGCCAAGATGCAGATTCCACGGAAAAGAGGAAAAGTAAAAAATAGAAATAGGTGTTCAGGGATTCAGATTCCACGGAAAGTAGGAAGGGTAAACAAAATAGAAATAGGAGTGCAGGGATGCAGATTCCACGGAAAGAATGAAGGGTAAACAAAATAGAAATAGGAGTGCAGGGATGCAGATTCCACGGAAAGGATGAAGGGTAAACAAAATAGAAATAGGAGTGCATGGATGCAGATTCCACAGAAAGGATGAAGGGCAAACAAAATAGAAATAGGAGTGCAAGGATGCAGATTCCACAGAAAGGAGGAAGGGCAAACAAAATAGAAATAGGAGTGCAAGGATGCAGATTCCACGGAAAGGAGGAAGGGCAAACAAAATAGAAATAGGAATGCAGGGATGCAGATTCCAAGGAAAGGAGGAAGGGCAAACCAATTAGAAATAGGAGTGCAAGGATGCAAATTCCACGGAAAGGAGGAAGGGCAAACAAAATAGAAATAGGAGTGCAAGGATGCAGATTCCACGGAAAGGAGGAAGGGCAAACAAAATAGAAATAGGAATGCAGGGATGCAGATTCCACGGAAAGGAGGAAGGGCAAACAAAATAAAAATAGGAGTGCAAGGATCCAGATTCCATGGAAAGGAGGAAGAGCAAACAAAATAGAAATAGGAGTGCAGGGATGCAGATTCCACGGAAAGGAGGAAGGATAAACAGAATAGAAATAGGAGTGCAGGTGTCAGATTCCACAGAAAGGAGGAAGAATAAACAAAATAGAAATAGGAGTGCAGGTGTCAGATTCCACAGAAAGGAGGAAGAATAAACAAAATAGAAATAAGAGTGCAGGGATGCAGATTCCAAGGAAAGGAGGAAGAATAAACAAAAAAGAAATAGGAGTGCAGGGATGCAGATTCCAAGGAAAGGAGGAAGAATAAACAAAATAGAAATAGGAGCGCAGGGGTGCAGATTCCACGGAATGGAGGAAGGATGAACAAAATAGAAATAGGAGTGCAGGGATGCAGATTCCACTTACAGAAGGAAGGCTAAACAAAACAGAAATATGAGTGCCAAGATGCAGATTCCACGGAAAAGAGGAAGGGTAAAAAATAGAAATAGGTGTTCAGGGATTCAGATTCCACGGAAAGTAGGAAGGATAAACAAAATAGAAATAGGAGTGAGGGGATGCAGATTTCAGGGAAAGGAGGAAGGATAAACAAAATAGAAATAAGAGTGCAGGGATGCAGATTCCACTGAAAGGAGGAAGGGCAAACAAAATAGGAATAGGAGTGCAGGGATGAAGATTCCAAAGAAATGATGAAGGGTAAACAAAATAGAAATAGGAGTGCAGGGATGCAGATTCCACAGAAAGGATGAAGGGCAAACAAAATAGAAATAGGAGTGCAGGGATGCAGATTCCACGGAAAGGAGGAGGGGAAACAAAATGGAAAAAGGAGTGCAAGGATGCAGATTCCACGGAAAGGAGGAAGGGCAAACAAAATAAAAATAAGAGTGCAGGGATGCAGATTCCACGGAAAGGAGGAAGGGCAAACAAAATAGAAATAGGAATGCAGGGATGCAGATTCCAAGGAAAGGAGGAAGGATAAACAAAATAGAAATAGGAGTGCAGGATGCAGATTCCACGGAAATTAAGAAGGATAAACAAAATAGAAATAGGAGTGCAGGGATGCAGATTCCATGGAAAGGAGGAAGGCCAAACAAAATAGAAATAGGAGTGCAGGGGTGCAGATTCCACGGAAAGGAGGAAGGATAAACAAAATAAAAATAGGAGTGCAGGGATGCAGATTCCACTGAAAGGAGGAAGGGCAAACAAAATAGAAATAGGAGTGCAGGGATGCAAATTCCACAGAAAAGAGGAAGGATAAACAGAATAGAAATAGGAGTGCATTGATGCAGATTCCACAGAAAGGAGGAAGGATAAACAAAATAGAAATAGGAGTGCAGGGATGCAGATTCCATGGAAAGGAGGAAGGATAAACAAAATAGAAATAGGAGTGCAGGGGTGCGGATTCCACGGAATGGAGGAAGGATAAACAAAATAGAAATAGGAGTGCAGGGATGCAGATTCCACGGAAAGGAAGAACGGGCAAACAAAATAAAAATAGGAGTGCATGGAAATTAGGAAGGGACTAAGGGCAAACAAAATAGAAATAGGAGTGCAGGGATGCAGATTCCATGGAAAGGAGGAAGGATAAACAAAACGAAATAAAGGAGGAAGGATAAACAAAATAGAAATAGGAGTGCAGGGATGCAGATTCCATGGAAAGGAGGAAGGATAAACAAAATAGAAAGGGATGCAGATTCCAGGGAAGGAGGAAGGATAAACAAAATAGAAATAGTGCAGGGATGCGGATTCCATGGGAAAGGAGGAAGGATAAACAAAATAGAAATAGGAGTGCAGCGATGCAGATTCCAGGAAAGGAGGAAGGATAAACAAAATAGAAATAGGAGTGCAGGGGTGCAGATTCCACGGGAAGGAGGAAAGATAAATAAAATAGAAATAGGAGTGCAGGGATGCAGATTCCATGGAAAGGAGGAAGGATAAACAAAATAGAAATAGGAGTGCAGCGATGCAGATTCCAGGAAAGGAGGAAGGGCAAACAAAATAGAAATAGGAGTGCAGGGATGCAGATTCCACTTAAAGAAGGAAGGCTAAACAAAATAGAAATAGGAGTACAGGGATGCAGATTCCACGGAAAGGAGGAAGGATAAACAAAATAGAAATAGGTGTTCAGGGATTCAGATTCCACGTAAAGGATGAATAGTAATCAAAATAGAAACAGGAGTGCCAAGATGAAGATTCCACGGAAAGGAGGAAGGATAAACAAAATAGAAATAGGAGTATAGGGATGCAGATTCCACATGTAGGAGGAAGGGTAAACAAAATAGAAATAGGAGTACAAGGATGCAGATTCCACGGAAAGGACTAAGGGCAAACAAAATAGAAATGGGAGTGCAGGGATGCAGATTCCACGGAAAGGAGGAGGGGTAAACAAAATAGAAATAGGAGTGCAGGGATGCAGACTCCATGGAAATGAGGAAGGGTAAACAAAATAGAAATAGGAGTGCAAGGATGCAGACTCCACGGAAAGGAGGAAGGGTAAATAAAATAGCAACAGGAGTGCAGGGATGCAGATTCCACTTAAAGAAGGAAGGCTAACCAAATAGAAATAGGAGTGCAGGGATACAGATTCCATGGAAAAGAGGAAGGGAAAACAATAGAAATAGTTGTTCAGGGATTCAGATTCCACAGAAAGTAGGAAGGGTAAACAAAATAGAAATAGGAGTGCATGGATGCAGATTCCACGGAAAGGAGGAAGGATAAACAAAATAGAAATAGGAGTGCAGGGATGCAGATTCCACTGAAAGGAGGAAAGGCAAACAAAATAGAAATAGGAGTGCAGGGATGCAGGTTCCGCGGAAAGGAGGAAGGGTAAACAAAATAGAAATAAGAGTGCAGGGATGCAGATTCCACGGAGAGGATGAAGGGTAAACAAAATAGAAATAGGAGTGCAGGGATGCAGATTCCACTTAAAGAAGGAAGGCTAAACAAAATAGAAATAGGAGTACAGGAATGCAGATTCCACGGAAAGGAGGAAGGATAAACAAAATAGAAATAGGAGTGCAGGGATGCAGATTCCACCGAAAGGAGGGAGGATAAACAAAATAGAAATTGGTGTTCAGGGATGCAGATTCCATGCAAAGAATGATTGGTAATCAAAATAGAAATAGGAGTGCCAAGATGCAGGTTCCACAGAAAGGAGGAAGGATAAACAAAATAGAAATAGGAGTGCAGGGATGCATATTCCACGGAAAGGAGGAAGGTCAAACAAAATAGAAAAAGGAGTGTAGGGTTGCAGATTCCACATGAAGGAGGAAGGGTAAACAAAATAGAAATAGGAGTGCAGGGATGCAGATTCCACATAAAGGAGGAACGATAAACAAAATAGAAATAGGAGTGCAGGGATGCAGATTTCATGGAAAGGAGGAAGGGTAGAAAAAATAGAAATAGGAGTGCAGGGATGCAGATTCCACGAAAAGGAGGAAGTGTAAACAAAATAGAAATAGGAGTGCAGGGATGCAGATTCCAGGGTTGTTAAGGAGGAAGGGTAAACAAAATAGAAATAGGAGTGCAGGGATGCAGATTCCACAGAAAGGAGGAAGGGCAAACAAAATAGAAATAGGAGTGCAGGGATGCAGATTCCACGGAAAGGAGGAAGGGCAAACAAAATAGAAATAGGAGTGCAGGGATGCAGATTCCACAGAAAGGAGGAAGGGTAGACAAAATAGAAATAGGAGTGCAGGGATGCAGATTCCACGAAAAGGAGGAAGTGTAAACAAAATAGAAATAGGAGTGCAGGGATGCAGATTCCACGGTTAAGGAGGAAGGGTAAACAAAATAGAAATAGGAGTGCAGGGATGCAGATTCCACAGAAAGGAGGAAGGGCAAACAAAATAGAAATAGGAGTGCAGGGATGCAGATTCCACGGAAAGGAGGAAGGGCAAACAAAATAGAAATAGGAGTGCAGGGATGCAGATTCCACGGAAAGGAGGAAGGGTAAACAAAATGGAAATAGAAGTTCAGGCATGCAGATTCCACGGAAAGGAGGAAGGATAAACAAAATAGAAATAGGAGTGCAGGGATGCAGATTCCATGGAAAGGAGGAATGGTAAATAAAATAGAAATAGGAGTGCAGGGATGCAGATTCCACGGAAATGAGGAAGGGTAAAAAATAGAAATAGGTGTTCAGGGATTCAGATTCCACGGAAAGAAGGAAGGGTAAACAAAATAGAAATAGGAGTGCAGAGATGCAGATTCCACGGAAAGGAGGAAGGTAAAAATAGAAATAGGTGTGCAGGGATGCAGATTCCACATGAAGAAGGAAGGGGCAAACAAAATAGAAATAGGAGTGCAGAGATGCAGATTCCACAGAAAGGAGGAAGGATAAACAAAATAGTAATAGGAGTGCAGGGATGCAGTTTCCACATGAAGGAGGAAGGGCAAGCAAAATAGAAATATGAGTGCAGGGATGCAGATTCCATGGAAAGGAGGAAGGGTAAACAGAATAGAAATAGGAGTGCAGGGATACGGATTCTATGGAAAGGAGGAAGGGCAAACAAAATAGAAATGGGAGTGCAGGGATGACGGAAAGGAGGAAGGATAAACAAAATAGAAATAGGAGTGCAGGGATACAGATTCCATGGAAAGGAGGAAGGGCAAACAAAATAGAAATAGGAGTGCAGGGATGCAGATTCCATGGAAAGGAGGAAAGGCAATCAAAATAGAAGTAGGGGTGCAGAGATGCAGATTCCATGGAAAGGAGGAAGGATAAACAAAATAGAAATAGGAGTGCAGGGATGCAGATTCCACGGAGAGGAGGAATGATAAACAAAATAGAAATAGGAGTAGTGCTGCAGATTTCACCTTGAAAATAAGGTAACGTGAGACATGGAGATTGCAGGTCACCTTTCCTTCCTCTGTTACTAATTTTTATCATACCTTCCTTTCCATACCTGGAGTGATGTTAGTGACCAGTTTGTTGATTATTATCGTGCATTGATAAAGTGTTATTATTGTATTTTGTTAATATTTATGAGGGAGGAATCCCCTTCCTTCAGCAGAACCCTTCTCAGTGCCAAAATCCATTCATCAGGTAACCTCTTGACTGTATCACTGCAGATCACACCTGACGCTGTGAACCAACTCTGCCCTGATTGTATGCTCCCATCGCAGCCATTAAGGCAGGCGTGCTCTTGTAGAGTCTTCCTGCATCGAGTGCTAAGAAAGCCCTCTCACACATAGAAGTAATTCACGTATTCCGTCAGTCCTCCCTCAGTAGTGCAGGCTCATGTCCTGCTTATTTGTTGTCCCCCTTTTTTAGTGATTGTTATCAAGTATTTTCTTAAGTATCAACCATTGCTGTAATGTTTCAGGACCCTAGTGGTCCTCCACAATCTTGAATTAATTGTCAGTACATTCTTGTCCTTATTTTGAGATTTTCTCTTATAATTACCTGTATAACTGATTGATTGAATGATATTGCTATGTGTGGAAGCATGGTCGGATGCGACCTTCCCCACCTTGTGCCAATAACTCAAGGCCTCACATTCGCATCTAGCAATACACATGTGTCTGCAGTGTTATATATATATATATATATATATATATATATATATATATTGTATATGTATATATATGTATATATATATATATATATATATATTGTGTGTGTGTGTATATATATAAATATATATTTATATGTACCTATACACACATTATATGTATATATATACAGTATATATACACACATTATATATATATATATACAGTATATATATATATATATATATATGTATATATATATATATATATATATATATATATATATATATATATATATATATATATATATTTATGTATATATATATATATATATATATATATATATTTATAGGTATATATATATGTATATATATACATATATATATATATATATATATATATATATATATATATATATATATATATATATATATATATTTATGTGTGTAGGTATATATATATGTATATATATATATATATATATATATATATATATATATATATATATTTATATATATATATATATATATATATATATATATACATATATATATACATATATATATATATATATATATATATATATATATATATATATACATATATATATATGTATATGTATATATATGTGTGTGTGTATGTATGTGGGTTTATATATGTATATATAAATATAGGTGTATATAAATACATATTTATACATATATATGTACATATAAATATGTATGTATGTGTGTGTGTGTGTGGATGTTCCAGCATAACTCTAGAATGCTTTGAGCAATTTCAAATAAGCTTGATATACATATGACTTACTATCTGGAAAAGACTACTGTGGGGGTAAGACATCAGTTGCACCAAGGGCACCAAAGTGGGTAGGGGTGGAAAGGGCTTTGCTGAAATGGCGCTGGTTCTGCTCATAGACTAAGTAACTATATAAACTCTACAGCTTTATCATATCTCATTTTGGTATACATATGACTTACTATCTGGAAAAGAATAATGTGGTGGGATAAGACATCAGTGGCACCAAGGCGGAAGGGGGTGGGAAGGGAGTGACATGTAAAAATAGCCGGAAATGACAGATGTTAGTTTCTAATACATCGTTTTCGAGGTTGCTGAGATGAATAGTGACACTCCCAATGCCCTTGAAGTCCAAGCCCAGCCCCAGTAGGAATGGACGGGTGAGATGTGGTAAAAAAATGTCAAAAATGACAGATATTAGCATCTAATATATATTTTTTGATGTCGCTGAGATGAATAGTGACACTCCTGATGTCCTTTAAGTCCAAGTTCAGCTCTGATAGGAATAGCGGTTGGAAGGGTTGAAATATAAAATGTCAAAAATTTTGGGCAATGTAATTGAAGCAACTATCTTAACAGGAAAGGGAGAGAGTGAGAGAGAGATAGAGAGAGAGAGAGTGAGAGGGAGAGGAATTGAGAGAGGAGAGTAGAGGGGGGTGTTGGAGAGAGAGAGAGAGAGAGAGAGAGAGAGAGAGAGAGAAAGTATACCTTAGTTTAACCAGACCACTGAGCTGATTAACAGCTCTCCTAGGGCTGGCACAAAGGATTAGATTTATTTTTCATGGCTAAGAATCAATTGGTTACTTAGCAACGGGACCTACAGCTTATTGTGGAATCTGAACCACATTATAGCGAGAAATGAATTTCTATTACCAGAAATAAATTCCTCTTATTCTTCATTGGCCGGTCGGAGATTCAAACTTGTGGCCAGCAGAGTGCTAGCTGAGAATGGAACCCGCTCGCCCAACGAGACGAGAGAGAGAGAGAGAGAGAGAGAGAGAGAGAGAGAGAGAGAGTTTATTGGTTGTCATTCAGAGTTTACTCAGGTAATGCTGGGTTGGTTAGCTAGTCTTATATATAAAAGTGAATTTTGTATGTATGTTTGTAACTTTGTGTGCTATAGAAATCCGAACCGCTTGAATGATCTAGACAAAATTTGGCACATGGCCATCATTTGACCTAACTTAGATAATAAGGTCAGTTTCAAACCTGTATTCCCTTCCCCTTCCCCCATCCCTCATCCCCCATCCCCCATCCCCCTTCCCCCTTCCCTTTGTAACTTATGTGGCAAATAAACTGCAGGTTTATCCTACCTCATTTCATGCACTCAATACCACAGAAATACATTACTGAAAATGTTTTCTTTCCTGTGATTAATAATTCTGTATCAAGGTTAGCTTTTATTTCCTGTCACTAATAATTCTGTATCAAGGCTTAAACAGTCACCACAGTAATAACTGGATAAAACGAACAGTCACCACAGTAATACCTGAACAAAACTGACAGTCACTACAGTAATACCTGCATAAAAGGGACAGACAGAATAGTAATACCTAAATAAATGGGACAGTCACCACAGTAATACTACCTGGATAAAAGGGACAGTCAGCAAAGTAATACTTGGATAAATGAGACAGCCACCACAGTAATACCTGTATAAATGGGACAGTCAGCACAGTAATATCTGGATAAAATGGACAGTCGCCCTAGTAGTAGTAGTTGGATAAAAGTGACAGTCAGCACAGTAATACCTGGATAAAAGGGACAGACAGCACAGTAATCCTTGGATAAAAGGGATAGACAGTACAGTAATAGCTGGATAAATGGGACAGTCACCACAGTAATAACACATGGATAAAAGGGACAGTCAGCATAGTAATACCTGGATAAATGGGATGGTCACCGCATTAATATCTAGATAAAATGGACAGTCACTACAGAAATACTTGGATAAAAGGGGACAGATAGAACAGTAATGCATGTATAAATGGGACAGTCACCACAGTAATACCTGGGGGACAGTCACCACAGTAATGTCTAGATAAAATGGACAGTCACCACAATAATACCTGGATAAAAAGGACAGTCATCACAGTAATACCTGGATTAAAGGGACAGACAGTACAATAATTTCTGGATAAATGGGACAGCCACCACATTAATACCTGGAGAAAAGGGACAGTCACCACGGTAATGTCTGGGTAAAAGGGACAGTCAGGACAGTAATAACTGGGTAAATGGGATAGTCAGCACAGTAATACCTGGATGAATGGGACAGTTAATACAGTAATACCTGGATAAAAAGGGCAGTCAGTACAGTAAAAACTGTATATATGGGAATGTAAGTAGAGTAATACCTGGATAAAAGGGACAGTCACCAAAGTAATACCTGGATAAATGGGATAGTCACCACAGTAATAACTGAATAAATGGGACAGTCATTACAGTAATACCTGGATAAAAGGGACAGTCAGTACAGTGATACCTGGATAAATGGAACAGTCAATATAGTCATACTTGGATAAAGTGGACAGTCATGACAGTAATCCTTGGATAAATGGGACAGTAAGTACAAGGAAGTGCAGGAAAATTTTTCTGAGTCCTTCAGAGTTTTCCCAGTCAGCACTAGGTTGGTCAGCACAGTAATATCTGGATAAAATGAACAGTCACCACAGTAATACCTGGATAAAAGGGACAATCAGCAATGTAATATCTTGATAAAAAGGACAGACATCACAATAGTTCTTGGATAATTAGGACTGACAGTACAGTATTACCCGGATAAATGAGACAATCACCATAGTAATACCACCTGGATAAAATAATAATAATATATGCATACACACACACATATATGTGCGTGTGTGTGTGCATGTGTGCGTGTGTGTATGAATATACATATATTGAGATTATTTTATCCAGGTGGTATTACTGTGGTGACTGTCTTATTTATCCAGGTACTATTGTCCTGTCTGTCTCTTTTATCCAAGGATTACTGTGCTGTCTGTCCTTTTTATCAAAGTATTACATTGCTGACTGTCCCTTTTATCCAGATATTACTGTGGTGACTTCATTTTATCCAGATATTACTGTGCTGACTGTCCCTTTTTCCAGGTATTACTGTGGTGGCTGTCTCATTTGCCCAGGTATTATTGTGCTGACTGTCCCTTTTATCCAGATATTATTGTGGTGACTGTCCATTTTATCCAGATATTACTGTGGTGACTGTCTCATTTATCCAGATGTTACTGTAATGTCTGTGCCTTTTATCCAAGGATTACTGTGCTGACTATCCCTTTTATCCAGGTATTACTGTGGCGACTGTCTAAACCCTGATACAGTATTATTAATCACAAGAAAGAAAAAATGTCAATAATGTATTTCTATGGCATCGAGTGCATGAAATTAGGTATGTTAAACCCGTAGAGTTTATTTATACATGAAATAAGGTATGATAAACCCGCAGGGTTGATTTACCACATAAGTTACAAAAGGAAGGGGGAAGTGGGATGTGGGAAGGGGAAGGAGAAGAGGGTACGAGTTTGAAACTTACCCTATTATCAAAGTTGGGTAAAATGATGGCCAAGTGCCAAATTTTGTCTAGATTGGTCAAGAGGTTAGGATTTCTAGTGCACAAATTTACGAACAAATAAACAAACATGCACACAAACATTAACTTTTATATATATATATATATTATATATATATATATATATATATATATATATATATATATATATATATATATATATGTACATATTTACGTTTGAAAAAGGTTTACACAAATTGCTCACGAACATTACAGTGCCATTAACCTAAATTCAGTCCCCAAAAATTACATCAACAATTGGCTCCTTTTTCAAATATAAAGACTGAGTAAACTCACTTTTAACTTCTAACGTGGCATATAAGTATACTTGCCCAAAGTTTAAGTCTTGGACATAATTATGTCAGATCCACAGGTAGGTTACTGAGGGTCAGAACTGACTCTCATCGAGGATTAATTTTTCTTACCGGTTGCAAGCTCTCCAAAGTCCGAACGTTCTAGCATTAGAAACCACTCAAAAATTTGTTAAACATATAGTGAAAGAAATTACTTCTATTTTATAGGCCAAACGACTAATGTTTACAAACTGCCTATTGCTGAATCATTATCTGTTAAAGAACTGACCCTCCAGTTAAACACCCAGACCTCTTCCATTCGGCTTTACCTGAGACAAGTTTTTGTCCGTGCATTCTGTCTTCTGCTCTCTTTGCGTAAGGTTGGTTAGTGGTCTTTGGTTTTGTTGTGTTTGTTATGTTTTTCTTCTTGGTATTGTGTCTGTACTGTATTTTATGAATTTTATTGATTTTTATAATGCTTTTCAAAGTAATTAACCATTATTCAACAGATTCCCTAAAGATGTAATAACGAGTTATTACGAAACGTTCGAAATAACGAATTCGCTCGCCAACCCCTGTTTTTGCTCTATATAATACACACACACGCACGCACACACACACACACACACACACACACATATATATATATATATATATATATATATATATATATATATATATATATATATATATATTTATATATACGTATACATGTGTACATGTATATATACATATACCTGTATATATGTATAATTTTATTTTCTGAAAGAAAGGGACGCCATGTGTTGCCTCTTGTTTCCTCATCTAGCAAACTGGACCAATGAAGCTGCCCATCCCACCTTGGCTGTGACTGAGTGTAGTCATCTAACTTCAGGTGTTTAATGAAGTGGTTGTGAGGCCACAGGCGCAGTTGAGCCGTTCCTTCCAAATCTGCTGTGCTGGTTCTCCCTTTTCGAGTCTCACAGTAATTT